>NC_090903.1:9702051-9895197 GCF_040956055.1 Brachionichthys hirsutus | reverse complement strand
CATGTGCAACTGTTCTTCATTACTTTCCTGTTTGTGCAGCCTCCGGCAACTTGTCAATTAATTGATTTGCAAACACATGATTTAATTACCAACAATTATCGCTGGAACCCCCCCCCCCCCCCTCCCCACCCACACACACACACAACATCATTTATGGGTCAAAGAAATACACTAGTCACCATTTGCTAGGGATCATGCTTTTAGGCATTGCTATTTTTTATCCAGCAGTGATTTCTCTGTGCTCTTCACAGATAAGTCCAAGTTTTGATTGCACTTTCTGGATCGCGCGGGGGGTGAAGACGGCCAGAGGGAGCGCAACATTGAGCCAAACATCTTCGAGCATGATCGGTTTGGACGACCATCTGTTTTGGTTTGGGGAGGAATTTCAATCCACGGGCGAACAGACCTTCATGTGATCCGGGATGGGACTCTCACCGGTCTCAGGTACCGAGATGAGATCCTCGACCATATGCAGGTGCTGTTGGTGACAACTTTATCCTAACGGATGACAACGCCCGCCCCCCCCATCAAGCCAATGTTGTGAATGCTGACTTGGAAGAGGAAGGACTCACTCACTCAGACCCCCCTCACATAGGACATGTTTGGGATTTGCACAAGAACCAAATTTGACAGATCCATAATGCCCTCTATAGGATGCCCTATTGGAAGAGTTGTGGGGGGGGGGGGTCGTGCAGAATGTAGAACTTGTGGGGTGTGAGCCATTTTCAATTAAAAAAACAACAACACCATAATAGCTGCTTTAATATTTTAAACATTCTTCACTGACAAATTCACGGATAACTTAAGGAATAATAAAATCTATCATTCACTGATGTTCACAGAACAGTTTGCACCTCCTGTCGTCGCCGTTTAATTTCAACTGTACTTGTCGGAAGGCCGGAAGGAAGTATCAGTGTTGCGTTCGCTCAGTCCGTTTCCTGAGCTCTGGTTGCTCTCCATCTCCGCTGCGAGCCGAGTGATCAATCTGCAGCTCTGGATATGACATCAAGCAGTGGTGAGAGACTCCACTGATATGATGGAAGGCTGGCATATTTACGTTACTGCCTGGATTAGCCGCGGATTTTCAGTGGACAAGAAAGGGTCGGAAATAGATTGTTCCAGGCCGAAGCATCTCTCCTGCCCTGCTTCCAACGACATGTCTCTCTCATCTCTCACCTCCTCCTAGCGCCGATGCCCCCCCCCCCTCCATGGGATGGTAGGCTGAGGCAGACGGCCAGCTGGTGGTGTCTAGCACAGAGAGCACAGTGCTATCAAAGACATCGAAGGCTCAAGGGAGAGGATCCCCCCCCCCAACATTACACTTACAGTAATCCCATCTAAGGTTTCTGTATCACATGACCATGTTTGTGTGTCTGCTGGGAGTTTGGCTTTGTGAATGATTACATCAATCTTTTAATGAAACCATTTGCATTGATGATAATGCTGTGCAAGCACATGTCTGGGTCGACGCAGGATATTCTCTCTCTCAATTCCCTCTGTGCTCGTGTGTGTGTGTGTGTGTGTGAGTGAGTGTCTTACAGGAAAACAGTGACTAATGTCTGCCCTCTTCTCTTCCGTAAGCTGATCTGTCCCAGAGGCGAAGAGGAGGGCACACTTTAGCAGCACGGCGAAGACAACAGGAACCCTTTATCACAGAGCAGCAACCGTGGACTCGATGGCGCCCATGAACGGCCGCTCTCTGGAGCATCTATACCTCCGGGTGCCATGAGGTTAACTTGCCGTCCATTACCTAACCCACTAAGATGACCCAACTATTGCTCAGACAGACTGTACAAGCTGAAACTGGTAGTCTCAGCATCACTCAGTCTCTGAAAACATGGGAATGGGGGGGGGGGTATCGCCGTAGAGATCAGTGCATGTGGCAGGAATGATTAAGAGGGTGACATAAGATCAAGCATATTTTAATACTAAACCGATCGATGGTGTTCTACGTCAGTTTGCCCAAATGAACGTCTGGCGGCGCTTCTTCAGCGCAGCCCATATTCTCTGTGGATGTGGGTGGCGTCATGAAAGGTGACACTCCATTTGCCGCTGTTGTAACGGACACAGTGTTTGCAGCATATACATAATTAATCGATCGACCCGGTCCTGGTCCTCGCCCTGTCTCTGAACGCTGCTCACGTCACCATGTGAAACACTCGCAGAGACTCTCGAGGCAAACTGTGAGGAACCAGTTCATAACTGTTCTACGGCGATCTATCCTGGAGGAATGAAGCCAGGGGGTGGAACGAGGGGGGGGCTGCCACAGGTCTGTTATTACCTCCTGGAAGGAGGACGTGTGTCTGTCGTTGTTGGGTATAGAACAACGACATGGAACTCGATGAAAGAGAGAGGGGGGGGGGGGTGTGTACAAAATATGATGACAGCATAAGAGGGACCGTTAGGCCTACTAGTCGTGCGCACGTCCCTCCCCTCCATTTGCATCTGGAGAGCTCCAAGTTTAAAGGAGCAAGGAAATAAAAACTCTGTTGAGACCTATAACCCAGTTTTACCGGCAACATTCATTTCAAGCCCAAATACGAGGCGGTGAAGTAAAACAGGTAGATGACAAGACTGAGCTGTGTTGAACTAACTCTAACCAGGAGAGGAAAGAGCTGCTCTCTCTATGTTTAACTCAGATCTTAATGCAACCCCCCCCCCCCCCCCCAGTGCCCATCAGCTCCCTTCTTTTCCTCAATGAATTCATTGAGTCGGAACAGATTATAGGCAGGAGTGTGAAAAATGGCTCATAGAAATATGGGACTGGGTTCGGAGATTAATATTACACACAGAGGAGATGACCTGTTAGTCAGCACAGTAGGATGGATGCAGGTAATGGAGCATGTGACTAACCCCCCAGCCCCCCCCCCCCCCCCCAACTATGAATAATCCATTTGATCTTGTTTAGAATAATCTCATCATTTTGGAATGAAACTTTACGCACTTCTGAATCTGATGTTTCACGTCCAACACGTCATTATTATTATTATTATTATTATTATGTCCCCAGATGACATCGGATCAATCCTGAAGACGCGCACATCACATGAATCTCCACGGCGACGCTTGAGCGCAACTGAAGAACAGAATACACAATGGCTGCCCTTATAGGGAGATGACTTTCACTTCACTGATGCTCGTTCACACACACACACACACACACACACACACACGCACACACACACACACACACACACACACACACACACACACACACACACACACACACACACACACACACATATATAAATTCATTGTGACCGCTGCCAACACGCTGCAGCCCAGTCCACTGTCCGGTGAAGCCGTAGCGCGGAGGTGCCGTGGGTGTCTGGCGCTGCGCTCAGAGCGCACGGTGCAGATAGTTTTGGCAGCAGTTGCACCGGACTTCCTCCGGTGAAGCTACAGAAGTTGCCTCCCGTTTGACGACCGGCAGAGGAACAGCTGCTGTAGTTGGTTTCTCAATGAAGGATCGTCAGCGATTCCCCGGCGGATTGGTGGACTGTTGCGCGGCGCTGCTCCGTCAGCCGCCCCGGCTTTAAACATCGCTTTGCGCGTTCCGTCGGAAATAAACAAGGTGGTTGCAGCGAAGGGGATCCACGGAGCGTCGTCACTGCGCGTGTTCAGAGCGCGCAGGGGGGGGGGGGGGGGGGGGGGTGTAATAACCTGCGTGAACGCTGGGAGTTACTCGGGTTTGATCCACATCGCGGAGGAATCGCGGAAAAGTTTCACGCCGATTTTCATGATGAGTGACCTGGAGGACGACTTTGCAAAGATCCTGCTGCTAAAGGAAGAGAGGATCCGGGACCTGGAGAGACGTCTGGCGGACCGCGAAGACGAAATCCAAGAACTGAAAAGAAAATTGCACAAATGCCAGTCTGTTCTGCCCAGCGCGCAACTTCTCGGGCCGAGGACGCGCAGGGCGCAGGGCATCTCCGCGGAGCCGCAGACGCACCAGGACGTGACGCGGCAGACGTTTCGGAAATACGCTAAATCCGACTGGTAAGACTCTCTGGTAGTATTTTTTTTTTTTTTTTTTAGCCATGTGTGCCCCATCTTCAAATGCCTTTCTGAATCTTTGACTTTTCACCACGCGCGGTTTGGCGTGGATGTGGAACTCTCTCCCAACATAAACCTGGGTGACGGACAATTGCGCGTGTGTTGATCCGGTAACTCCTGTGCTTGCGCGACACTTAATTCACACTACGGTGCTTTTCCCGCACGTTTCCGACCTTCCCGTTTCTTAAATGGGAGGTCAGACGTTTTTTTCCATGAATGGACGAGCACTTTCATTCTTGAAAAGCGATGACGTAAGCGCCAAGAAAGAGCTGCAAATTGATCAGATCCATCACGGCGGTCCCACGGGACGCGGATGGGAGGAAGTGCGATGCATTATTGGCTTTTAGGAGCTGGACGCTGAGGACCCGAAGTGCATGTCTGAGGATATTTAATACTCCATTAGAAAACGCTTTGTTTGACCATATGCTTCCTTCATCACCTTTAGGTGCTCGTTTTAGCTCCACAGTCCAGAGTTGTGTTGATTGGAGTTTGATTTGAGGCCTGTTCCCTGTTCTCACCCTCTCGCACTTTTACGCTTCAATTCCTCTCAGCAGAGATAAAGTTCGACTCATATTTTAATTGGAAGCCAGATGACATTTCGGTCCAGTCTTCATCCTCTTCATTCCAATTAATAAATTGCAGACAGCGAAGGTCCTCGTTTGTCCACGAGTTATTGGAGCGATCGCTTGGCTTTCACGCAAACACAAAAGTGCACACAAAGACTTGATAATGAAATAGGATCCGGTTTGAAAACGAATGACGAACAAACTGGAGCTCATTCAAGAAGAAGAAGAAGAAGAAAAAAAATCAAGCTCAAATTATCTCTCGCCAGCCTTCCCGGGAGACGATGATGAGGCACATTATGTTCTCGAATATATTTCAGAGGCATATGCATGTGTGTCCACGTTGTGCACTATGTGCAGTGAAACACAAGTGACCCCCCCCCCTTTGCATGATGTCATTGCCCGCACTTGAACTGGTGTGCTCGTTCAGGGGGGTGGGGGGTGCAAGGCAAGCAGGGGTCAGAGACGGTGTGACCCCTGTTGAAGTCAGGATGTGGCACCAGCCAGCGGCTCGGCACAGCTCCTCGGGTTACCGCTGCGTGGGGCGACAGATCCTGTTTCTATTGATCTGTATCGGAAGAAGGGCTGAGCTGAATGGTTGGCGAGGTGAAACTTAAAGCGCAGAGGTGCTTTCAAGGACAATGGGAGGGCCTTTAGGTGGTGGGAGGATGCGGGGAAGGAAAGTGCAGCTATATTATTCCATTGATAAAGATGTAATAAGTGGTAGTGTCTATTTTAATGGGTGATGGGGGGGGGGGGGGGGGGCGCTAATGTGTTAATTATTCTCCAAAGTGTTCACTGTGGGACTCTGAAAAGTTCACACCACCTTATTGTGGGTCCATTGATCCTCCACTAGAGGGCGTCTGTGGTCTTTTATTAGAATTCCTGTCTGGTAGGCGCTTCCTGATAAGAAAAAGGCACGCACACACACACACACACACACCTGCCCTCACAGCCAAACCATTCTTGATCATCCAGCCGTTCGTCCTGACTGTCAGCCGGTGGCTTCCCATCCTCTCAGCATAGTAATTCCTGTTGACGCCTCAGTAATTCTTCATCCTATCGGCTTGTTCTTGGCAGTTTATCCACTTCTGAATTTGTCCAGAGCGCATGAGGCCAAATGCTGTTTCACTGAGCTTCAGATGACTCATTGGGATAATGCTGACAGACACCGGCAGCACAGAGTTCACACACGCACGCGCACGCACACACACACACACACACACACACACACAACACAAGATTAGACTGTAAAACTTGGCTGTAAATTCACAGTGAAATCTGTCACACTGTGACATGCTGTAAACTGCAATGCAATCTGGGACAAAACAAAATGACAACACTTTAGGAGAATGACATTTACTGTTGATTTAACTGTAAACAGCAGAGCATCATGGGAATGTGAGTGAGAATAGCGGGAAATAAAATTTGAGACACTGCACAGTCTGTTTTTTTTTTGACAGATGTCTAGAGATGCAATGATAAAGCAACCTCTGAGTAATGTTGGTCTCCAGTTTTTTTCCTGTTCCACCAAAAGGTCACATCCCTTTTCCATTTCATCTATATCTCCATATGTAATGGCTCTGATAGGTTCTATGGTCTATCAACACCTTCTTAAGAAAACCAAGGCCAGAGTTCAATGCACTCCACTCATTCTTTATCATTGAATCGGGGATACGTTCCGTAGATTCAAATACAGTTAACATACTGTGCATTTATAGTAATGTGTACTGACAGAACTGTGAACAGTATTGTGTTGTAAATTAGAAAAAAATTAACTATAATAGATTTCTATTTGTTTCTAGTAAGTACAGTGACATTAAAATACAGTGTAAGTGTATCTCTGTCCTGGTGAAGCTGCTGCTGGAAGGTGGCTTTATGTGAACAGTAATAACTTTACAGTGTCGACTTGCTCGAGTCTAATTCAACAGTAGATTTTCTTGCTTCACTTTTGCATCTGCATGTAAACGGAGCTGGTGTACAAGTATAAGCTTTATACTTGTACACACTTATACTATAAGGCACAAATAAATACGTCATATATCTATAACGCATCATTTGGCTCCAAAAATAGCATTTCAGTCTACACCAATGGTTTCAATTATACATTCTCTTTTTGGGAGGGGGTAATTTGCCCCCCCCCATAATCAACGCTTCTTTGAAGTCCCCCCCCCTGCTCATCTGTAACCCCGCTGCCTCTGAGCTGAGCCGCTCAGGTGAGCCGACGTGGCTTTCAGAGCCGTGGATTCCTCACTGAGTCCGTCATCCGTGTGAGATGAACGCGCCTCCCGCTCCAGAGACAGACTGCACTGTGCCACAGATTCCTCTAGGCGCCCTTCTCGCCATGCGCGCTCTCCTCTCTGGGTCGCAGGCTGACGTGCTCGAGGAGGACGGTCCTCCGCTGTCACACCGCCGGGGGAGGGAGAGGGAGAGAGGGAGAGAGAGAGAGAGAAAGAGAGAGAGAGAGAGAGAGAGAGAAAGAACGCGCAAGAGAGGGAAAACTTTGCGTGATTTCGGGTTGAGACGCTTTCACCTTGCCAATCGCACCAACCACCTACTGGATATTCCTTCCCTTCAATTTCCAGCATCCGCAGGTGACGTAGAGCGGCGAGGACCCCCCCAAGAGAGACGGGGGCTGCAGCCTCTCTAACGCCGTTCATGCCGGATAAAGTTTATGAGCAACGTAGTAGAGGAGAGAGGATACAGACCCAGCTGCGCGCCGTTCGGTAAACTTGTTGGGGAAAGTGTCTCGTCGGCGCCAGTCGACATGGGCACCTTGCGCGACCTCCAGTACGCGCTCCAGGAGAAGATCGAGGAGCTGCGCCAGAGGGACGCGCTGATCGACGAGCTGGAACTGGAGCTCGACCAGAAAGACGAGCTCATCCAGAGACTCCAAAACGAGCTGGACAAATACCGCTCCGTCATCAAACCGGCAACCCAGCAGGTCCACACGCAGAACGAGCTGCACGAGCAGCAGCGCACGAAGAGGCAGGCGATCTCGGCTGAGCCCACCGCCTTCGACATCCAGGATCTCAGCCAGGTCACCCTCCCGTTCTACCCGAAGAGCCCACAGTAGGTGTCCCAATGCTCGACGGATGCTGCTCACCTGTCTGCGGGTCGCACGCGTTGCGCGCGCGCGCGCGCGCGACTTCATTCGCGCCGTGTCACCTTTATCTTCCGAGTGCGTAATTTTAAATTGTGGCGCAGCAGGTACAGCACCTGTAGCGCATCCATATGGATGAGACAGCTAGGCTCTATGTCCAACACGCGGACTCACGCACGCACGCACGCAGAAAATGAGAGCTGTCACTCAGATATCACCGAGATGACGATCAGTTCAGTAACGAAGCCTGAATGTAAACGAGGCTGAACGGAGATGAAGGTGGAAAATGAGAAATTGTCCGGTGACAGATTTACAGGTTAACAAAGACGGAGGCACCAGAAACATTTTAATAGGCTTTGACAGTCTTAACAGGCTCTTTGCATGTTTACCTTACGATTTAACTGGAGCTGCGCTCTCTCTCTCTCTCTCTCTCTCTCTCTGCCACACACACACACACACACAAAGCTAGAGGAAGTCTGCTTCTCAAACTGGTATTAAAATAGCCTTCTGTTGTGAGATAATCCAGCTGTCTGTGGTGTGTGAATCAATATGCGTATGCCCTGTGGGGTAAGCAAAAACATTTATGCCTTTTACTCTGCAAGCATATTGAAAACGGGTTTTATTGAATAAATCTAATCAATTATATCCAGCTTTGCATTTAATGTTGGGAGATTTCAAATCTGTTCCTTTCAGTCCATCGTGGTTCTAAATAAAATGCTTCGATTCTCAGATATGTTGGGAAAAACAGGCGTGTTGATACACAAACAAGCAAACCGACGAGAATTTCATCAAAGCATATTCCAAAAAAAAAATCAAGGGTACTATTTATGTGAGTAGAAAAGGCCATTCGTCAAAACTTGTCATCTTTTTTAACTACAAAATACACAGACAGCCTTTCTCTTGTGCTTCTGGCTTGCAATGTCAGACGCCTTAAACACAATGGACTGACATTTTTTTTCATCATCTTGACGCTAAAACTAAAATATACCAGCATCCGTAACTTTAAAATGTTAAAAATCCTTCATTTGGGCATTTATTATTATTATTATTATTTTTACAAAACTTTGTGGCATATGTGCTGGATGTTAAAAGTATGTGTAATCTTCTGTCAGTTATAATGCAGCACGGGGCATTTGAAGTTTGCCGTTGAAAGTTAAGAGATGAAAGTTGTTTGTTTTTTTGGCTGCACCATTTGAGGGAAACTCACCTTCTATTTGACCGAGAGGTCCTTTTAACTTCTGAACAACAGCTTCGAGTTTCTGCTGAGTCTGTCACACCTTTTCAGTCTCTCCATCTGTTAGAGGAGGAAGATCGTGTTCCCCATCTCTCCTCAGGTAAATATATATATTGAAAAATGATTGGAGCGCGGCCAGATTGTCGAGAACAAATGCCCAGAGTGTGCTTGGCCACTGAGTTCTTATTAGATCAGCTTGCTGGAGCTATTTTCAGTAGTTCTTGTTGTTTCTATAGTACAGCCATAAATCTGAAGTTATTTTCCATGAGTTTTGTTGTTCAGTTGAGTGGAGAGGAGTTTTCTTTTTTCAGAAATATGCAAGTGGCCCCATGGGACAAAAAACGTCTCCAGTAGATTTTGATTTTGAAGTATGGTGATACCACTTGTTGGATTTGGATTATCATTAATCTTTATCTTTCATTCCCTTCACTTTACCTTCTTCACAAGCCACGTCGATACCTCCTGACTTATAGACTTATACACCCCCCCCCCCCCTGTGCGTCTCTTAATTCCTTTGGCCTCTCCCACTTTTCTGCTGCCCCTCTCCTGTTTTCCTTCTAAAAGAGCATATTATCTCCATTTAAGGAAGGTTGAACTCTCAGCCCCAAATATATCACCCTCACAAAACAGAGACATGCAGATGTTTTTATCTGGGTCTGGTTATAAGAATGTTGCTCAGTGATTGGTGAAGACTCAAGTTTGGGAGTTCAATTACAGAAATAAAACAAATAGGGTCAATGAGATAAATGAATGCAGGGCTCTCTGCCTTTGTAATCATTGCATACTATTAATTCCATTTTAAAACATCACCAACTCAGTAATGATTGCATGGATCATCACGCAGCCTAAACCACAGCTCACATCTTTGTTAAGGTTTACTCTTTAAAACCCGAGAGCTGTGAAATCGAAATGATCTTAATGCAGTCATTAAAAATAAAGGAACATTTTAGAAGCACGTTGCAGTTTTTGGAAGCATCTGATTATAGATAGTTGGGTAAGAAGTTAAAAATAGATGCAGTCTGCACGGCTGTCTTATCTTTTTTTTGTTTTCATGAGGAGCTTGTTCTGACTCTTATTGGTAGACTGAAATATCTACTAAAGAACCTTCAGACTCCTCTCGGCTCCTTTGTGAGAGGATTTTATCGTACAGTGGGTTCAAATCAATACAAATCATATTGCAATTCTTAACATTTTAAATTCTGCTGTCACATCTTACATCACTGACCAATCTCTAAGGTTAATAAACCTTTCTACTATTTGATTGATTCTTGGCATGCAACGCTGTAACACAATGATTTACCTGTTTTTGATGTAGGTGTGCAGCACGTGCCTTGCGATATCTGTAAAGCACTATGCAATGTGTAATGTTTAATAAAATGTTTTTTTAAGTAGTGCGTCTCCATAGGACTTTGACAGGTCGCTATTTTTTATACAATTACGCCGCTGTCAGAGAGGAACAACACAGCTGTTTGTGTACCCACAAGTCTCGAACCCCTAATTTAAAAGTCTTCCCTGCAAAACTGACAGGTTGAGAATAACGTCAGTGATTTATCAGTGTACCAGAACTCATTCAGCCGATGGCGTAAAAATGAAGCACTTGAATGATCTGGAGATCCATTCCAAAATGATTTTCTGTAGATCAATGCAAAGCTCTTTCTTCACAGATTTGATCACGTTTCTCCGGGTATAATGTGAAAGCATTCATGCGACCTTTACCTGTTGTTGTTATTGTTGTTGTTGTGGAGAACCCAAAATGACCCAGTGCCATATATAAAATCCACTCTTTGATTAAAAAAAGGACAACAAATTCAATTTGAAAATTGATGGCTTTTCGTGGAGGGATACAAATCATCGAAAAAAAAAGAAACTTTGCCTTTGTCTTCATTTCCATGTAAACTGTTCATGTTTGTAATAACTTGAAAATACAATCAGCACTACTCTATATTCTAGTAGAAATAATTTGATGCTTTAAACGTTTTCTTCTGTTATTTTATCGGTTGAAGTGGCTTACACACCTTGTTCTTGTAAACCTGGCGAGATTTATAGACTATTTTGAAGTTATTTTCACAAGCAAATCGCAACCACTTTCATGCTCGTTTATTCTTTTTCATTACTTTACAATAGAAGAGGAAGCCATTAATAAAAATTCTTGTAAAATGGCTTTGGCATAATGACCACAACAACAAAATAATAATAACACATTTGCTTGGTTAGGTTGCATAAAATGAAAAATAACTCTGTGTTCTGTTTTCTTATTTTGTTCCACAATAACCTTTAATGATTAACTTAACTTTATTTAAAAAATAAATAAATAAAGGGAAAGAATAGAATCAACACAGCGACAAATGGAACAACACAATATATTTCTTAGGCCACACGACTGAAGTTAACATGTTAAACGTTCAGTAATTAGTGCGTCATCCCACCTGCATTGATTACAGCTGTAATCCTCCTCCTCCTCCGGGCAGTGCTGGATGATCCGAGTTTGTGTCTGAGGTGCAGCAGGAAGATGTGTCAGTCCTGATTCGCCGGCATTGTGTGTTATTTTCACACCAATCTTTGTCTTTTTATTTTTTATAGCAGTGGATAGTTTTTCAAGGGAGTGGCCATATGAGATAAGCTGGATAAAACTCTTGTGCTTGTCTCAAAAGTGTCTTTTTTTAGATTCAAAAAGACACACAAATAAATCTAAGTGGTGTGAGCAAACCTTTTATCGTTTAAAATGCTGTATTTAAATCTCTTCGGTGAGGATTTAGGGGTTGAAATGTCAGTAAGCTGCTTTATTTTATGAGTTTAGAAATGGCCGGGCCCTTTTTGACCATCAGAACAATAAACTCAGAAGATCACTTTCTGAAAAGGGCACCAAACACAAAAAAACACAAGTGGCACTTCATACACTACATACTTTAAGGACGTGTGCTTCGTATTTTTTTTTATATAAAGTGAAGAATGAAAAAGCTTCCCTACTCAATAGGATGGGACTCCTTGTTGGATTAACCTTGATACACACTATTAACTTCATTCTTTCAGCTGACATTTTGTCAAAATCAGCCTCACAGGACTCAGCCCGGCCAACCAGACTGTGGCGACGACAGGCTTCGGTAATTGAATGATCTTGACTCAATGTTTAAAATCCGGTCCGCTTACTCGCCCTTTTCGTGACACTCCATGACCGGGAGGATTGATCAGACGCTCGCTGTGACAGGATCAACTCTCACGCCGTCTTTGACCCTCCTTCGCCTGTTGCTGTCGACATGTGGACACGTTTCTTCAATTAATGCCTGTTGATGATTCATGAATGCCCTCTAACGTTGCTCTAAGAAGGATAACTTGACATTCAAAATGTCTCTGATTCAATTTTACCTTGTTTTGCCTTTTCAGACAGCCTGACAAAGTGCTCCTTCACGTGTACAGCACATTTCACCTTGGCAACAGCATGAGCTTTATAGTTAATCACATCTACCCCCCCTTCTTTGCATAGTGGTTGCAAAACGTACTTATTTGTGGAATTCCCCGGTGACCCTGTCGTCTGAAGGTTGCTTTGACTTTCAGAAGCCCCACTCATGAATGGAAACAATCTGCTTCCATTAGGCGAGGAGTTTCTGATTTATTGACCTGTTGCAAAATATGGAGATGATAAAAAGCCTTCACCTTGACGCTGCTAGAATAAGGAAATGTTTTTTAAAGCGCTGTTATGCAGTTTTCCTTGGAGATTGCCATCCTTCCTGCTTGATGATCTTGTCAACGCCATTCAAAGGATTCCAGTCGAACGTTTTGATCTTCAAGGGTTTTTATTTGTTTGATACGTCGACCAACTTTCCTCTGCTGTTCATCCTCATCAAGTTTTTCCGATTGTGAAGAAAGACGAGAATGAGATATTTGCTTTTGTGCAGGTATGAACTCATTTTTACCTCCCCTTGTGTGCAGGTCTAAGGATCTAATCAAGGAGGCCATCTTGGACAATGACTTCATGAAAAACCTGGAGCTGTCGCAGATCCAAGAGATTGTGGACTGCATGTATCCTGTGGAGTATGGCAAAGACAGCTGCATCATTAAGGAGGGCGATGTGGGCTCGCTGGTCTACGTCATGGAAGGTAAAAACACACACATTTTCAAATAGTACATGCAGAAGCACAACTTTATTGATTATCAGGAGGCAGGGCCATGGAGTTCACCTCTACTGCAAGGTTTTAATGGTCGGAGGAATCCTAAGAGTCCAGAAAGAACCCACGGACGGCGCACAGATATGACCCAGGTCCTCTGGTGAATCTGAAGCCAGGACCTTCTTGCTGCGAGGCATGCTGCCCATTATGTATAAATATATCATAAATAAAAAGTAGTGTTCAGTTGTGACAGCTGAAGGTCATGAAAGACGCTGAAGAACAATTACCTGTGCGAAGCCCCATGATGCCCCATTGATTGGCGCTTTGTGTTAGACCGTGCGCCCGCAGAGTCGTTAGTCTTTCATTAAGCTTTAAAAGCATTGTTGCAGAATGTGGTTTGTCATTTTGTGCTTTATTTTAAATGAGCATTGACGATAGGGAGCCACCCAAACGTTCGCTCCGTGATATGCCTGACAGCAGCTTTGAGCTCAGAGAAAATGCCCTTGTTCAATGCCCATGCGCTATAATGTAGAGGTGAACAGAGAACATAGAAATGACACGTTTGTTCTCTTCCACTCTAAAATCTTTTTAACCCACCTTGACTGGTCTGGAAGTGCGGAAGGACAAAACATTTCAAGGTAGAAACGCTTTCCTTTAAAAACAAAAAAAGCAGCAACATGGCAGAACACTGAGAGACCAAGAGATGCTGAATCTTGTTATTTGGTATATAGGCTGTGGCATTTAAAGGTTAATATTTTACGAGGAAGACTGCTGATATCGACCGTTGCTTCTGTTGTGGCCGCCTACTCATGTTATTGACTTGGTAAAACACTTCCTCGCGTTCTCTAGCAAGAAAACAACCACAAACGCAGTTCCTAAAGCTATTCCCTGTGCACAGTTCTCTTCAAGCAGTGTGTGTGTGTGTGTGTGTGTGTGTGTGTGGCGTCTGGAAGGACTGCGGAGACGGACGTGGTGCCTTTCAGATGCTAGTAGGAACGCTCAGGCTGCTCCCTGTCTCGCTTTTGTCTTTGGCGTGTCATTGAGTCTGAGCCTTTAGCGGTGCGTTTAAACTCTGTCAACCTTAAAGTTGATCGTTATTAGGGAGACGACTCAGTCCTATTGGTCAGTTTACCATCAGCTTTCTGTTGTGATTATGTTAGCACACCCACACACACGTGCTAAACTGTGATGGCGAACACTATACCTGCATCTATCCCAGCACCCTCGCGGCGGGAAGGTGAGGAGGAGGCGTTCACGCAGAGCAGCAATAAAATGCTAATTACTGTAATGCAATAAAGTAATAGTCACAGGAACCATCTCTCTGCAAGTTCCATTAAATATACCTCTGCGCATTCCTGCCCTGGTAAATTCATTAGGGTTGCAGAGCTTTTACATTCGAGGGATGTGTGCATCGTCCAGTGTCCATGCCTCTGCTGGAAGGTGGCTCACCTGTTGCCCTTATCTGGAGACTGCAGAGAGGAAACAAACATACATGTAAATCATTTAACAAAATCAGGGATTGCATCCTTAATCTACTTATAACCAAGGGAAGAAATTAGAAACCGCAGTTTGGATAATTGCGCCGCTGGGTTTTGTTTGAGAGTCCTGGAAGAAAAAGAGGCAGCTTTCATGGGAATCCAGGCCGTGAAGTTTTAGATCCTGAGCCCAACACCAACTCCACAGGTAGCGAAAAGATCTCTCCCTTAGGAAAAGGCTGAGAGAAATCGCCATGCGAGGCCACAACTGAGCAAGTGCCACACCGACATGATGAATAGGCTCCTCTTATGCTCAAAGGAAAGGGAGGAAAAAGATGGTTCCTATCTGTGAGATGAATTATTTTTTAAGTTCTTTGTGGTTACCTTTAGTGACAGAAGAAGCAGCTGTAAATAAGGCATCAGTGGGATGGTGGGGGGGGGGGGGGGGGGGGGTAACAATGTAGAACAATTCTTCGGAAAATGTGGAAAACATGAAACCTGATTGGATCCAAACTCGAGAGAGTCGTGATGTAATGATGTTAAAGGGAACAAACTTGGTCAAATGTACTACATATTGGTGAAAATCTATACTAAATGATGGGTTTATAGTCTTCTAATTTTGACTATCACATCAGCAAGTTAGCAAGATAACTCAAAAAGTTCTGCATGGATCTTGATGCAATTTTCAGGAAATGTTGGGAATGTTACCAGGAACCGAGCTATAATTTTTTATTGGTGAAATATCCGGAAGAGACCCTGGATTATGGATCAGTTTGAAATTTTCAGTAGCATTGCCGTCAATGGAGTTTCAAATATTTTTCCTCAATATCTCGGTTGATTATTGACCGATGTTTATGGAATTTGACACAGTCATGTAGGATGGGGGGGATCTCTAGCCAACTTTACCTGTGAGGCTGTATACTGCATTAAATTCCGCTGTGACGGAGGTAGTTCACAATCTGTGCCCCTTTACAGCAACAACAATTTATAACCTTTTGGTGATGAGCCACGTAAATTAATGAAACAAATTGACTAATTATGAGGGGAATGAGTTGCTCGGTGGAGGTCTAGTTATTGTAAGTTCTTGCCTCAAATGCTTTCCCCCTCCAGTTTGTTTGTCTTCCTTTCTCTGTCTCTGTCCAAGCGCGCCGCTTGCCTGCAGTTATCAATTTAAATATCCCAGTCTTTGACTCGTTTTGCATAAAAATCAAGAGCGTTAGCCCAAGGAGAGACACTATTCTATGAAGGTCTGTGAAAGCCCAGCACAATCCACGACTTTTTAATGCAGTGACGGGACGTCTGTCAGTGTCAAACCGAGCCAAAATGACACTATGTATCATTTCCATAGCAAATGAAGCGATCACTGCTCAGCCAGTAGAGTCATCATTCACTCTCATTTCAAATTGCCAAACATTATTTTTCAAATATTAGTAGCGTATTCTAAATATTTTGCCAGCAAGAGACTAGACATATCAGAGGATATCGCAGCATCAGAGTTTAGACAACCTCAGAGTAGTTAGCTTTTCCTGCAGATGTACCTGATGATTAAAGATCAGACAAAACAGAACGCATCCTGGCACCGGATTGCTGCCATGATGGGCCTGCCTGCTCAGCTCTGGCTCTTGTAATGAATGTTCATTATATTTTGGTTGCATCCACTGGGCTGTAAACAGCACTGGCCCTCATCAATATACTGATTGCAAATGAGACAAAAGCTCATGTTTCCATGGAGATGAGGGAGATTTTTTTATTGGCTGTGTCATATCGTACAGGTGGCTAATGGTGATAATAACAAGTATAATCACATCCAATTACTTTCAAGTACTTACTCGACAGTGAAACCCTCACAATTTCCTTCATCGCTATCATCCAACATAATCTAATGAAACTGTGTATGCGAAAACAAATAGGTAATTCTTGTTGCACCTTTTCTTCAGGAACATGCTGCACAAGGAGTGTTGACAGTGTCATAAGTAAGCCCTAAATATGGAGGCCTAATCATGGGCTTAGATAATAGTGATTAAATTATTTGTGGCATTCATACACAGAATACTAAAATCCACGAAGGACATGAAGGGCACATGACGGATTTAGTCTCATTTTGTGACACAAAAGTTCATTATTTTGCCCATAAGTTGAGAAACTGTAAAAGTTCTGATCAAAGTCTCATCTAAGATTGCGCTGCGGCTGACCTGCAGAATCTGAAGGTCGGCTGCAAGTAATGACTGTTTTCATCATTGATTAATACTCAAATTTTTTCCCCTTAATTGACACATTGATCATTTATCTACAAAATGTAAGAAAATTGGTAGAAATTTCCATCACATTTTTCCACTGAAAGAAATTTAACTCAATGTGCAAAAAAAGGTCCAAAACTGAATGATATTTTCATTGCTTACATTGATAGAAGAATTGATTATATCACACTGATGACAGAATTGGATTACCGGTACACACAGATATCCTTGCAAAAAAATTGGACTTGCTTTTCTTTTGCTTTTAATTTTCTTTTTTTACCAACATTGCATTCACATTTTCCGTACATATTTACTTAATAGCCCTATTTGGTCTTGTATCTTTGATTCTGTGTGAGAAACCAGGAGGATGCAGGTGTACGGGATATTAATTCTAAACTGTGTGGGTTTTTTTTTTTGTGACTTTTAGGGAGAACTAGCTGTGTGACTGCGTTTACAGGTAAAACTGAAAAGAAAGACTTAAAATAGGAGTCAGCTCTAAACCCCATGCGCTCACAGCTTCTTCTCTGACAGGCTGCTCAATGCTAACCCTGATGGTCTGCAAACGTTTTTATTCATGTGGAGGTGTTCAGCGGATTTGAAAATCCATCCAGGTTCTGACAGTTTTGCAACAGAAATTGGTTAGAGTTTCAATCATTTTACTTGACCTGCTGTTGGGGAAGGCAAACAGTCGGAGCGATTTCTCTGAGAATACTTGAAGTTTGGAGTGAGGCTAAAATGGAATCTTTTAATGACAGAAAGGAGCAAGGCGCCGTTTTGAGGCTCATGCTGAATTGCACGGCAAGATATTTTCCTTTTCCTCCTGCGTTTACTGTCATACCTCTGCATAACAATGAAGCGCTCCAGTATGTTCACCGACTGTGACTGGATGCTCAATATTGGATTTATTTATTTTTTGACTCCTTATCATATAACACTCAAGATGTTTGGCGAATGATTGCAAGTGGAAACATCACACATAAATTTGCTTGCATGCATTTCTAATCAAATGTAAACAACATTGGGAAATGAGAAGCACAAGTATCTGTTTGCATCTCATTTCAGGGCAGATTTTATCCTGTCATGAACACCTTTAGTTTTTACTTGCAGCATTTCTCTGTCACTTTGTACTCTGGCTTATTAAAACCTGATGTGGAAACTGACCTCCAGGCATGACTTTTATCTTACTTGTGTTTTACATAATTCAGAGATCGTTCTTCACTTACACTGGAACTTGCCCAAAAGACCAAGGTTTGTGGCGGCAGACAAAATGAATGATTCTGTCTTTCGTTCTGATGGTAGCTGCAGTTAAAAGGAGTCAACCTCTCACTGCGCCGAAGGCTGGAGCCCCGCTGTTCTCACTGGCCCATGAGGGCAGCGTAAGGGTTAAATGGCTTCTCATGGTGAGTATAGCATAGTGATGAAATCGACACAAGCGCCTGAGTGGTGTCAGAGTTTTACTTGCAGTATGTAGTGCATAAATCAAATTAGAAACACTGCAACTGCTTTTATTACTTCTACACGTCCACTGCTGTTTGTTAATTACATGTTAATTACAATGATATATTCACATATTAATAAGATAAAAAGAAGCGAGAGAATGCACTGGGTTGCAGAAACGTGAACGCGCAAATCCACTGTTGCCTGGCAACTTAACTAGTGCAGCTTAGCAAAGTAAAATGTTGAGGCTGACATATTTTTTGTTTCATTGGCCCCAGAGAATATAGCATGTAGCGAGCATTTGAAACAATTATTGCATTCTGTCAGCCCTGTACAGTTAATTAATAATGAAGTGTCGTCCAATGAGGCTCAGACTCACCTCAGCTTCTCAGAACAAATCTCAGGGAACTCAGTTTAAGCTACTTGGGACCAAAATTCAATATTGTGATTGACACTGCGTGCGTGTGTGACATGGCATGATATTCCATTATTAATGCAGGTTCGCTGACCCTGCTCAAGGCTATTGACTTTCATGATAACTGCAATCAGGCTCCTGGTAGAGGTGTAATCTAGGAAAAAGATGACATGTCTGTATTGAAATGACATTTAAACATGCTCTACTGTAACATGATCAAGTATTAGCTCTGCATCTATTCACTTAAATGTAGTAATCCTAAAATCCCCCTCCTCTTAAAAAAAAATAATCCAAGCATCGGCAGAGGAACTGCATTTTATTGAATAACATTTGTATAATATCATTTTTCATGCCTTTTCAAAAGTCACAGAGATATATGCCGTATTAATAGATTGATTAACTCACACCTACACACGCACGTATGTGTGTTTGCGATTGAATGATGGCATTGTTCTTGCAGCAGACATGTGAAATCGATTATTGAGGACGAACCTGTGGAAAATGTTTTCCTTCCTAGTTTCTTTCAATTTGATTTAGAATTCAAAAATGAGGTCGCAGCAGTGAGTGCACAAAATTCTTGAGGAATTTTGATTAAAGAAGAAAGAAATAAACAGGGAATTAAGCTGTGCAGAGCGGAGCACCATCTGAACAGCAAATGAAAATAGTCCTTCTCTGGCTCGTGTCTCTTCTCATTTACTGTCTCTGCCCCTGAGTTTTTCCCTTTGTCACTTTCCCTCTTTTTCACACTCCCGCTGTCACACACACACATGCACACACACAAGTTATCAATTCAAAATGCTCAAATACATTTTTCCCTCTATGACTCCTCCTCACATTTGACCAACTTTGACCCCAATCTGTCCAGCTGTTATCGTCTTTCTTCCACTTGCTTTCACTTATTATTTTCCCTGACTGTCTTATATCTCTTTGTTGCTCTTCACCACCTACTTGTCTGTTTGCTCCTTTCTCATAAAGTCCTCTGCTTTTCTTTCATCGTCATCCCTTTTTCTATCTTTTTCACTTTTGATTAGTGTAAAGATGGTCTTTGTTCCCCCCCCCCCCCCCCGAACTCAAGAATATGAATTGATTACCATTTTCACCCCGCAGAGGCTGATGAAAGCGTCTCTGAGCAATAATTAATGACTAATTTGTGAATGATCCCTGAGTCTTTATCCCCTTTGTGGCCAACTCTGCTTGTGGAGAGTTCCTCATGTGGAAAGTCGATGAAACGGCGTGTGCGTTGGTAAGGGCGTAACACAAGAGGACCGGGGGGAGAAAAATTAAAGGCAAACACTGACAAAAAATCATGTTTATTTTAATGATATTGCATTAAATTGCACAAAAATGATCTCATAATACTTTCCATATGGAGCAAGTTCACACCAGACCATTACATTTACAAGGAGCCAACATTCCCCCAAGATGATGCTCTTGGCAAATAATGAGCAATAAAATGAATAACAGAATAATAGAAATATGTATAAAAACAATATTCAAATATTTAGTAAATATATTTTAAAGAAATGTATTGCTATTTGTATCCAGCAGCTACTGCTCAGTCTAGAATAGTTTATAGTAAATAGTTTATTTAGAGAGAGAGACAGAGAGATGTAGTAGGCGAGTCAAAAACATAGATACTGACTAAAGAGCTGCTCTATAAAGCTATAAATGCTAATGCTATCGATAGGGACATCAGGGTTGACAGCCACAGGTCCAGCTTCTGCAGCACCATGGACAGATGGACCTGCAGACTGAGAGACAGAAAGAGGGACAAACAGAGGGAGAGAGCACAAGACTGCATGTTATATATTTATAGCATGAATGACCAGATGGAGAGGGAGGAGCTCAGTGTGTCGTAGGAGGTTATGCCACCAGTGCTGGCCTATGACAGCATATTGATTATTGCATTGATTAACTACTAACTATAAGCTTTGTTGAAAAGGAAAGTCTTTAGTCTACTCTTGAACTTAGCGTAGATTAATGCGAATGCTAGCAGTAGGGACAGTGTGTGTGTCGGTGTGTTTATACATGTGTGTAGGGGTCCTGATGATCCCTGCAGAACAAAACCTCTGCAGACAGAAGACACGCCATAAACATCAGAAGAGAGCCTGTAATGGCTGCGTGCAAAATTCAAGCTGGGACAGCATACGTTGAGAGAACACAACCAAGAACAGCTGTTCCAGTGGTGATATAATCATTAGTGTCGCCACAGGTGTAGATAGATAGAGCTCTATCTATCTATCTATCTATCTATCTATCTATCTATCTATCTATCTATCTATCTATCTGTCTATCTATCTATCTATCTATCTATCTGTCTATCTATCTATCTATCTATCTATCTATCTATCTATCTGTCTATCTGTCTATCTATCTATCTATCTATCTATCTATCTATCTATCTATCTGTCTATCTATCTATCTATCTATCTATCTATCTATCTATCTATCTATCTATCTATCTATCTGTCTATCTATCTATCTATCTATCTATCTATCTATCTATCTATCTATCTATCTATCTATCTGTCTATCTATCTATCTATCTATCTATCTATCTATCTATCTATCTGTCTATCTGTCTATCTATCTATCTATCTATCTATCTATCTATCTATCTATCTATCTATCTGTCTATCTATCTATCTATCTGTCTGTCTGTCTGTCTGTCTGTATCTATCTTTCTATCTATCTATCTATCTGTCTGTCTATCTGTCTATCTGTCTATCTATCTATCTATCTATCTATCTATCTATCTATCTATCTATCTATCTATCTATCTGTCTGTCTGTCTGTCTGTCTGTCTGTCTGTCTGTCTGTCTGTCTGTATCTATCTTTCTATCTATCTATCTATCTATCTATCTATCTATCTATCTATCTTTCTGTCTGTCTGTCTGTCTGTCTGTCTATCTCACAAAACATTCACTGTCATGTTGGAATGATGACGGATATTATGATTCTCATCTCGCAGTGTGTAATCTCGTAATCAGCGTGTAAGGAAAATTGAAAAAAAGCGTTTTCATTGGCTGCAGAGAACGTCACAATGCCAGCCTGTTGATTGATGCACCACAGAGGTTGGGATGGATTGAATTCCAGTAAAGCGAATCACATGTATCCCCCCAAAGCATGAACTTCTATTGATTATCATATCAAAACATAATTCTCTGAAAAATGTGGATAGTTCAAGACTTCAATTTATGTCCAAATATCAATAAAAGTAAAAATGAAACACTGACTCGCCTGTCAGCTTCAGCTTTGCTTTGAGTTTAGAAAACAGTGAAATTAAAATACCGGTAATGTTCACTATGTAGTGACTAAGAGAGTACCATATTAGCTCACAGGGTGCACAACGTGACTCACGGAGCCACTCGTGTGACTGTGGTCTTTGTTTATTTGGACTTTTAAAGGACTCAGAATCTTAATTCGCCTGTTAATGCCCTTTCCTGCCTGTGGTGATAATGACAGAACACACAAACGAGGGCAGGCCGTGGAAGCAAGAAAGGCTGTTGTTCTTCAGAAGCCATATTATTCTGTACTTTGAATTTCAAGCTGCCTAATTAAATCTGGTTTGCATGCATGAAATAAAAGATATACTATGTGTACATGGCACGGATGCTACCGGCTAATTACAATCCTGTGATTTGGGCCGTGAATACAAGACGATCATTTTCAGTGCCCCCCCCCTGCTTAGGCTATCCATCAGCTTGTCAAGGCAGGAGCTGCAACCTGAGTTTGAGGACCATGGACAACAGCACGGATGAAACGATGCCAATTATAATGTCTTATTGGAAATACAGCTAGGAGAGGGGCCCCAGGCGAGGGATTTTAACATGCTGTGCCTCCTTTTACTTCCGCTGTGTGAGAGTAACCTTCAGTTTGAGGCTGGAAGGCGACAGTATGTTGCCACTGAATGCATGTCTCCAAGGTAAAATGATGTAAATAGGATGAAACCAGCTGTCCTCTTTAGAGGACCAACATGCCGTTTATTCCCTTTGGTGTCACATAGCCGTTGTACAAAAATAGTGTGGCTTCTCCGCTGGTGGCAGGGCATCCTGTTGGTGAGTGCCTCAGTTCAGCTGAGAAGGATGTGAAGTGCTCTTGTTGCACATCGGACGTGATGTTCCGCAGGCCTCACCTGTAGCGTCGCAGTTCTCCTGCCTCCTCCGCTACTTACCTTCCCTTTTTTTCTGCTCCTCGAACACAGGTGTTAAAGAAGGCTGTTTGTCATGCACTCGGATCCAACCTGCGGAGCAGCGCCTTCACTTACAGTTTTTCTCAGTCGCTTTGGTATACTTTTCTCAGATCAGATTGGAAATTCTCATAACTATTAGTTCAACCATCACAACATTTAGTCATTTGCGCACATCATAGTAGCAATTTCTCCTTCCTCTTAGCAAATTGCAAATGCTTTTGGACATGTATCATTTGCTTTCTTGCAATTCTCTGCTGTTTTATAACATTATCAGGTCATGTCAGTCAGAATGATCTATTATGGATGCTGAATAGTCGTTCTCAATAAAACTAATAGTCTTCATTTCATTGCTATCAAATGGCCCTGCTAGCAGCCCTGGATGCAGTCATGCTGAGGGTGGATTCGCCACTCCAGGTGACTCTTTCCTCGCTGCAATGCAAAGCATGATCGCCGTTGTGATGTAGATGAAAATATGTGTCCAGACAGACAGAGACGTCTGGATGTGCCAGAATGATTTACCGATGGCCAGAGAATCTTATGTCACATGCTTGTCGAAACACAAAGTTAAATTCAGTGCTTTTTTGTTTAAATAGCTCAACAAACATAATTTAAAATCTAAAGAGATAACATACGGAGACTGGAAAAAACTGTTTGTCATCATTCAGTTGGAACGAACGGCACCTGTTCACAAGCGCTTTGTGGTTCTAGTGGTGACTCAAAATCGCTCAATGCCAAGTGGTGAGACGTTACAAGGCCGTCAGAGGTTTGGTTGTACTGTCTGCAGATACCGATAGAAGGGAGCGACAATTGTTTTTGCAGCATGATGCATGATAATTGGGGTACACAAATCCTTTGGGGCTTAGACGTTTCAGGGAGACTTCGAGTGAAGGTCATCTGCCCTGCGCAGCAGAAAGATATACAGGATATTCCTCCTTGGAGTCTAGACACTGACGGTGGTGGTGGTGGCTGATGATGCTGCTGAGACCGTGTTTGTCTGAAGACGCAGATAAAACGATGCCGTTAAGAAGGTGTATTTGTGAAATCAGTGCAGTGATGGAAGGTGGAGGGTGTGCGTAACAGCATCCTGAAAGAAAAGGCGGCACAGAGAGAATCACATTTAATATGACAGCACCAAGGTGATGGGGAAGCCATGAGGGGAAACCACCTTTCTCTCTCATTAAACTTGCATTGCTCCATTTTGCCACGTCCTCAGCTTGTTATACTGGAAAAACCAAAGGCAGAACTTGACTGTAAGAATCTTATTTTAGCAGGAATTGTGATCAGAGTACATAATTTAACAGCACAATCACAATCAATTGCTCATAATTCCTCATAATGGGAGGGAATGGAAAAAAAAAACACAGGACATTCAGAAGGGTTAGCATTCATTGGATGGATATTTCATTATTTATCTGAATCAGAGTATCGTAGAGGAACGTTAGGTGTTCTTTTTCTTACCTATGAAGTCTTTAGCACCAGGGTGAGATAAGTCAAGTCAAAAAGACGGGAGTGCGTTTGATTTCTAACGCAGCCAGGAACTGATGTTGGGCCTGAGGGAAGTCTGTGCCAAGTTCTGTTGTGATGCGTTGCTACGTGAAGCACATTACTGCATGCATTCAAATGATCACCCATTAGCATTGCAACGGCACCTCAGGTGAAGCCGACATGCTGTGAAATAATTACAATGAAAACTCACTTTGCGTTACACCGGCAGTATTTTATGCATTTTGAATTTTTCCGTTTTTTTTTTACTTCCTTTTTCGAAAAGACAGCAGTTGTTAAATTTGCTTCGTGAAACATAAACATACATTACTTTGAAATCAAATCAACAGTGCGACGAGTTCGCATCTGTTTCCTTGTTTTGTTGTTATTTGAATTTGATTTTATTATCACTTACATTATGAGAGTGGATTTCAAATGAATTTTTAGCTCTTGTGGAAAAGAGGCCTGCTCTCATTAATAGACACAACCGAGGGATGAGCTGCTAGACCATGTGTTGGCGAGTGTGGCTGGATTCATGTCAACTTATGAAGAGCAACTTTCTTGTAAAAGGACCGTCTGTGGAGTTCCAGTAATTACATAACTGGATTACATGATTCCCCAAGAAATCCTTTCGCAGCCTCGTTGTTGTTCATAAATGTACTCAGTTTTGTCAAGGAAATATTTACTTGGCTACCCACAGTATATTAATACGTTTTGCTACCTGAAGTGTGCTTGATTTTGTCCCTAGAGCTCTATGTGGCAGTGCAGTTATTAAAGCAGCACTGGTAAAGTTCTGTGCCCTCTACAATAGAGATATAGACACATATTGCGTCTGTTTCTCACTAGAGAGGGATGTTTTGCTCTGCAAAAGAGGATTTCCTCCTCCAGAGTCCACTCAACGCAGGAAAAACACACACAGCTGTCTTTTGCTTACTGACTTTATAAAGTCGTTGTGAAAGCATCGGCTTCAGATTCCAGAGAAACTATTGGCAGCTGATTCTTCTTGCAAGTTTATGGTCTTCAATTGATGCTCAACAGATCTTCTCAAGGCTTAAATCCTACATCAAAATCCATATTTATAGACATGTGGGAAGCCACACAAAGACCACAAAGGTTATTTCAGCGTACTCAGATCATGAAACCTTTTACCTTTACCTTTTATATTAATTTGTTGAGGCTTCAAAAGTAACGTTGCTGACTTTTGTCAGGTTCCTGATAATCAATCTAAGTACAACTTTGTAATTGTTTTTTTTTTTAAATCTCCAGCTGTTTTTTATTGAGTGTAACAAAAAGAGAGTGTCATTGGAAGGTCGTAGACAAAAAAGGCAATTAAACTAGAAAAATACTCAGTAAGATAATGACACACTTCAGATTTTAATGCATTGTCTGCATGTGGAGTCATGCTTTGTGCTAATGGATAATATATTGTGCATCATGGCTAAAAGTAAAGTGTTTAAATAAAATGAGGCCTCTGGCCTGAAGACTGTTGAGTATTTTGTCAGTACTCTGTCAAAGGGCTTCGTGGCCCCGCTCTATACTCTGTGGATGACTTGCATGCCCCCATCACCTCATCCATATTTCATCAGTAGCCTAAGCTACACTGTTTTCTTTGGGTTTCTGCTCTCTTTGAGTCAAAGTTATGGAATGCAGTGTTTCCAGGAAAGCATGCATGCTTGATGAGGTTTATCTAAACATAGTGGCAGCAGCAGCAGCAGCAGCTCCCCCTCCAGTCACAAGGGCAAAGGGCCCCTTCAAGTGTTAATGGTGAAAAATACCGATTTACTTGCTTGTTTTGACGAAGCTGCAGCGGTTCACAATCTGCGTGTTCAGAATGGGCCGGCAGCTTGGCTCCTGGTACTGCTCATCAGAACTGTGTCGCCTCATCCGGGTTGCTAACATGCCTTTTGCTGCTGCCCACGGTCCACAGCAGCACATTTATTACTGAGCTTCTCACGCACGCACTCCCACAGCTTTTCCAAAGTAAGCTGTTTTCATTGTCCACGTTTCTGTTTTTAGATCATGGCATGTGAGAATTTCTTTTCTCTGCCTCTCTTATTTCTCAGACAGCGCGTCTCCTGCACCCACCACGGTTCATTTGTTTGTTCACTGTTTATTCATTTAGAACATGAACAAGCTTCACCAAAATGCAAAGCTGCACATCATTTTGGTCCCTTGAGATTGATCTGCTAAGTGTAAAATTGGAACTAATATATATTTGTCAGGCATTGGGGACAACAAGCAAAAGGTTTTAGTTAACTCGGGTTTCTTTCTTTCTTTCTATTTATTATTTATTCTTTTTTCATGAAAATGCATTTGCAACATTACACCTTACACACACTTTCCTTACTTTGAAAGGGTTTCTTTTTAAGCGATTGTTCACATTTGTTCAGACTGTGGTGGCACATCGTATAGGAACCTATACGATATAGGAAACCATGAAACAGAAAACAAATCCACCTTGGTGACGGTGTAAACAAACCATTACATGTGTTACACAAACTTGAAACATTATACATTTTCAGTATAAACAAACAGAACAATGACAAATAGGGCAATGGTATTAAGTGGATTGGAGAGGAATTTATATTCCTGTGCGCCTCTGGAAGATCACCTGTGTCAAAAGTATTGCGAAACGGTCTGTGCGTCTCAGCAGCAGCATAATTGCCTCCACCATGAAGGTTATATTTTCAGTCTGGTCTGTTTGTCAGCAGGATTACAGAAACATACTTCTGTAATTGTCATGATCTGCTGTGAGAAAGATCCACAGTTCAAGGAAGAACCTCATGAGTACGCAAAAGGCAAAATCATTTTCCACTTTCAATGAGACGGACTTAGTGGAAAGTTGGCCTGCTTGATTTGAGAGGAGATCAACAGTTAAGTCAGCAAAGAAAAATGAGAAAGAATAGTGTGTGATTGTTTCACAGCAGTAATGTTCTGCAGTAGAGATGAACAAACCCACACAATATGCCACGGTGCTGGATCTTGACTGGATTCAGACTTAGTACACATGAAACGCACCCACCCACCTGCAGATCTGTGTAAATCCGTGATGCAGACAGAGATGAAAATACATAGAAAAGTCCCTAAAACAGCAATTTACTAATATTAAGAAGAAGAATACTATTAAAATACATTTTAAGGGATGAATGAGCACTTCTAGTGGAAGTTAAGTAATGATTGACATGTGGTGCAAATTATTTTGATGCACATAATCATATTTTAGCCAAATTCTAAAATATTAGGAAATATATCCACATTTGTAGTGGTTGTACTTGGATATGCAGAAGAGTGGACTCTCAGCCTCGGTGGCGATGCGTTGCCTTTCAGTGCAATCCCAGTTCCAGTTTTAGCATTTAGTTTAGCAAACCCACTGCTATTGAAGTGCACCACATTCATGATGTCAGAAGCAGTTAGACATTCCTAAATTACAGCTCTTCATTTGTAAAAAAAAAAATACTTCCTTTGAGGAAAGCTCTTAACAGCAAAGATTTTTAACTGGTACTCTACGTTATATTGAATTAACAGTCTTCGATTTAAGGCATATAATGTAGTGTCTGTGAGACTTTAGCATTTTTTTTTTATACATAATTTTGCTGATTCTCCATTTGACAGAGCCACACATTGCCCCCCCCCCTCCCAATAAGAGGCAACTAGCCCTTGAAAATGCCACATTGAAAAATAATCTCCTTTTTTCCCAACCCAATTAGTTATGAGCTCTCCATCTGGGTGCCCCCCCAAAATGAAGCAAAGCCCTCAGACACTCATCCATCCACTCCATTTCATCACTGAACCCTTGTTTGCTGCATATACTAAATGCAGAAGAGGAGCCTTGCACACTCAGAACACGATGCATCAAATGAAATGCGGTGATTTGAATAGCATTATAGCTAATGGCCTCTCTGTATTTCTGTGCGTGTTTCAGATGGGAAGGTGGAGGTAACGAAGGAAAGCATGAAGCTTTGCACCATGGGGCCAGGGAAGGTGTTCGGAGAGCTGGCCATTCTCTACAACTGCACCAGGACGGCAACAGTTAAGAGTGAGTCTTCACAGACACCTGGACGCATCCACCGTGCGTGCATGAGTCTGTTGAACGTCCACGCACACAAGCGCCCACTGACATATTCCTCCGGAGAAGATTAGGGCTCTTTCTACCAGTTGAATATCAGTCCTTCTTGGACGCAGAAAGAACGATGACAAGATTACTGCATGAATCGGGAACACAGTGGCCATGATGAAGCGCTACCCTTCACCAGTCCATGTTTTCACAACACTCCAGTTAAATGTTTTGTGCACCCTCCAGTGAGCCGAATGTCAAGGTTTACTGCCTCCACTCGTTCATGCCAAAAGCCCCAGCTAGGAAGGATACACAGTGGGCGAGAAGGTGGTCTGTCAAACTGGCGTATTTGAATAGCCAGCCTGGGAGATTGAGGAGAGGAGAGAAAGAACAGGGCAGATGGCGTGCCACACACATTTGAGACCTGGTCGTATCATAAACGAGTGTGACAGGATGAGAAAATATGTGTTTGTGTGAGGCAGGAAATGGGTAATGGCTGGATTGTATTTGGATGGAATAATGGATAGATAAAATGGGACTTGAGACGAGGTCTGCCGGGCGAATGTTTTTCTGTGCATGTTAATGCAGCTCAAATTAAAATAAATGATCACTATCTGAGTGGCTGCTCCAGTTGACATGGTTGAGAATACTTGATTATGATTCATAGCAAAGAGTATGTGTGTATGGTAGTCTGCGAGGTACAAGTGTAGGTATTTGGGTGGGTGGTGTATGCATGTATGTATACGTGTATGTGTACTTGTGTGAGTGTATGTATGTATGTATGTATGTGTGTATATGCATATATATATATGCATGCATATAGTCAAGATATTTGATTACGTGAGATAATTTCATAGTGACATGGGGTAGGGTTAAATACTTTTATATATATAAGCAGGGGAAAAAAAAATCCCTGCTTGTGATGAGAGTCTATATGTGGTGAATGTATGAATGTTTGTGTGGAGGGCAGAGGGTCCTTTGGGCCAGCAGACAAAGGCGTGAAGGCCTGACTTTGCGTAAGGAGGAAACACAGTTCTTGTTAATAGCAGGGAGGTTATATGGCCCTTGCTGGCCACTTTTATGTGCCATGAACCTGTGCTGCTGACCAGACCAACCGGACTGAACTCCCAGCGCTGGTTACCATGGCAACAGGTGTCCACTGGGACATGAGCCAACTCTTATGGGATAAAATATTCCCCTTCCCACGGGCGACAGCGTGTCTGTCTTTTTCTTTTGTATATACTTTTCCCTGCTGCCAGCCCACCAGCCTGTTCTTCCTTTCATGATCATTTGAAGTGTATGCCAGTGCTTAGCTTCCTTATAAAAAGTGTGCACGGAACAAATGATGTAATTGTCTCCATGGGCTGGAGCGCGTTTACAGCCAAAGCTGGCCATTGGCATGCGCTTCTAAAGGGGGGATGTCTATAGTTTTAGAGACGATACTCAAGAATGTACAGAGGAATTCGACCACTAAGCCAGAAGGCGATGGCCTCAGATGGAAGGCACGCAAACACTGGGGTTCAGCTTCCAATCAACCAATTAAACTTGATCTCTGTGTTGAACCCTTTCGGCGGATATAGCCTCAGTCTAATTTCAATTCACACCGCATAGTCTCCTGAGTCATATGACTGAGTACCAGTAATTACATCCTGGTGATGAACCTGCTCATGTTGACTCAGAGGAACTCGGTGTATCTCCATCCAGCCTATCTGCCACAGTAACTCATGATATAATGGCACTTCTAACTGTGATAATAAAAAGATCATTGCTGTTGTCAACTATTGAGAAATAATAAAGAGCCATTATGTGCGATGGCTTGAGGACAAAGCTTTGCCCACAGTCAGGCAAATCCATTGCTGAAGGCCACCAGAGCCATTATGTCTAGTTGGAGTGATGATGGAGTTTGCAGTCTTTCTTCCTTTAAAAGAATTGTACCGCATATTAATTTTTGAGACAAGAACATCATTATTATTATTTTTTTAAATCCTGAATTTTGATACATTAAATTTGCTTCTGTGAGAATAAAATGAGTTTAAACTGCCATAGTTTTAGGGATAAAGTACAGTAACTGTGTAATCTCACATGTTCAAATCTTCATTTAAATTTTCATTAAATTAGTGCTCACACGTTTCCAGAGATATTAATGCCGTAGCAATCGTCTTACAACAAAAGGCACGAACTGAGATGACAGACAGTGAAAGCAGATTCAATGTTCACTAAAACTGATTATCACACATTTAATTTATCAAGATGTTTGTCGAATTGTGTCGTTATGTGGACACAATTCTGCCAACTAATTTAGCAAATGAGTTGGCAGCATGTTATAAGAAATAGCTGTTATATATTTTTAAATATCTTAAATGTGCAAATTCGCATGAATTAACTTGTTGAATTAAGATGTGAATACAAAAACAGGAAGCACAGTAAAAAAACATAATAATAATGGCACATTTTTAAGCTGTTGGAAAACACTATTTTCCCACTATGTGTGTTGTGCCATTTTGTATTTTCTTTTCCTACAAAGGTGTTTTGACTGGGAAAATATGTGAGCACTCATCCAGTTACAAAAGTTTATGCAGAGGTTTCACAGGGATGAAACAAAATTGCAAGCATGCCCAAATAATAATAGAATTTGGTTGAAAATGTATGAATTCTTGCATTTTAAAGATCACAAATTCCTTTAGGGACTGGCAAGGATATTACTTTTCCAATAAGCCCCCTCTTTTCTGCCTTCAGCTCATTTATGTGCGAGGCCTCTCTGTGTAGAGAAAGGAATCTTGGACAGAAAGTTTGCCCTGACTTGAACATTTCAAGTAGACCTTCCTCCCAGGCTATGTGTTTCCCCCCAGCGTCCTCTGCCAAGCGATGCGTTATTTTTAGTTTCGGGATAGAGGGAGGCGAGTGTAGCGTTATGGTCACGTCTGCGGTTAGGCCCTGCCAGTCTTGGCGAATAAGGTGGGTTTTTACATGCAGCACGGGGGGGGGGGGGGGGGGGGTTGCAGAATCACAGAATCACAGTTTATAAAAGCCTAGTAATCTGTATCATATCATTTTCACATGACAAAAAATATGGGAAAGGCTGGCCAGTGAGAAGTAGATGAAAAGGGTGGGCGTGAGAGACAAAAGAGATGAGTGATAAATGCAGGCCAGCGGTGACAGCAAGATGAGGAAGCCCCCTCAGGTGAAGAGAGACACAATTGCTATTTCTTTTTTTATGTCTGTGGGGAGACAACCGAGAGGGACAGTGACTCGCTAAAACTAGTATTTGATAGCATCAAAATGTCCGTGTTTCGTAGAGACATGGGCTTGACAGCATAACGGGATGCAATTCAGCATTATGCAACATAAAGCTGTGCAAGAGCTGACAATAGTAAAGATCGTTGCACCACAAGACAACAGCAGGAAAGAACTTCAAAATCAAAATCAATATGCAAGAAAGCAACTATATTTCTTAAAAATATATAGTTGCAAACTTGAAACTTGCGGTGACGCGTTGACTTGGGAGTGTAACTCAGTGAGTATTTTCTGAATACTGAATAATATGCCACATGTTTTCTTGATACTTCAGACAGATTCAGTTCTCAGCGATACACGCGCACGCCTCTTCCAAGGTCTATTAGGCCCACAGCTGTCTGCTTGGCTTACTTCACATTAAACATTGATACAGCATTCAAATAAAGGAACTACTAAAAAATAAGATTAAAACTAAGAACGGTAATACACAGACAAGTATTGTCATTATAGTGTTTGTATTGGCTGAGTGTTGGAACATGTTTTGCACCAGTTCACTTTGGAGAGTTCTGTCATTGCCAGGAGTAACATAATCAGTGAAACTAAGAATGTGTTTGCTTCATTTGAATGTTGGTTGTGGCAGAAACAGTCTCACACGAGAGCATATATCATACGATCATGATGTCTTGAATACAATTTGCACTATGATGCAAAAAGAAATCCATCATGTATTATTGATGGGATATCTGCTGAATATATCTATGGGATGCATATTAATGCCTTCCATGCTATACATTCTTTGTATTGTATATCCATCTCAAATTCATTGTTCCTGATCCCCAGTTTTTAGTATTTACTCTCCACCATTCTCTGATGATGTGAACTCAAGATAAAAATGAAAACCCATAATTAATGGATTGGAGAATATTCATTTCCTACGGCTGGCTGCCATCCAAACCAGGAACTGGTCCGTCTTTCTATATTACAGCCTCCATTTTAACGATGGTGAATGCTGTGCAGTGGATAATGGAACCGTGGCCCATAAGCTGATGGACATGGAGCTCTAACACTTACTCACTTAAATGAGTGTATGGCCCATTTACTTGACCTTTTAACCATTGTTATTCCATGACATGCCATGGTGTGAATTCCTCCACAGACCCACATAGACAGCAGAGACAGACAGAACATACATACAGCACATCCTGCTTGTGTCGCTTGTGCATCAATGCTCTCTCTCTCACACACACACACACACACACACACACGCACACGCACGTCTTAATTGCTAAAATATTAACATGAGCAATTTTCAGGAGTCTTCTGTGAATTGTCCTTGTAATGGAGTGATAACTTGGCTGCATGAAAATCCTTCCTTCCTCTGGGTCATTTTTCCCCATCCATCAATGAGAGCAATTGTGCGTGTGTGTGTGTGTGTAGTAGACTGTCTGCTCAGTCTCAGGAATCCCCCCGTCCACAGTGAGTGAATCCTGTTTTGGCAGAAAGCGACAGGCTACCAGTTAGAGTCCTTAGGGAGCCAGGAAGTAAGTTAAACATTGTGACAGGCGCTGGAAGGAGAGGATGTGGCTTTTTCTGGGGACAGCAATGTTACAGTAATATGTCTTAAAGTGGCGCGCACGCATGGCCAATGTTAAAGATACTCAGCATGTATCACAAGAAGCATTTCTGCATCCCTCAGGGGTGTACACTGTGTCTGTTTGTAGCAATGGATTTACTTGGATTAACGAATAGAAGTGTGATTGAATGTGTGTGAATCAGTTGCGAAGCTGCTAAGCATTCATCCCCGGAAAGGAATGCAAACACAAGACATGGCAGGTCGCACTGCAGTAGACGCTTTGCATGGAAGCAAGAGACGGCTTCAAATATGGAAGCTGTTACCTGCCATTCAAGTTAAAGTGGCTACAAGTAATGACTTTGGCTGTTTCAGTATTTCTTGCCTGACATATTTGACAGTGGAAACATTTTACACTTCATCTCTCAAATTCCAGCAAGTGAATTTAACTATTGATTAATGCAAATATGAGCTGGTGGTCAATATTGGTCATGTGACAGATGCTGTGGCTGACAAGGACAAGTCTGATGTCTTGAGCGGTTTAATTCATGGGTTTGAGGGCGGAGATAAATCCTTGGAAGTCTTTTTAATTTTTTGATGCCGTCAACTCGGCCTTGAGAAATGCAAAAACGCAACGGTCTACACAACACAGACTATTTTGGAACTATGAGGCCATCTTGTCTGTCGACAGAGTTGCCACTCGAAAGAGAACGGATGCATTTAAGCCAAGATGGGAAATGTTTGGCAGCCTGCTCTGTGCGTGACGAGGTCAGCATAATGAAGACACGAGAGCCAGACAGTTACGCCAACGTCAATAAAATCATCCTGTTGTTCCTTATCCTTGAGCAGTGCTGCTTGTGAGAGGGGATTTGCACATCTCAAAATAAGCACAGCTCCCACCTGCCAGCCAACGTTATTTGGGGATGCCCACATACAGATAAATGGGAGACTTGCTCCTTCTACGATTGTGGATTTAATTTAATTCATAGATCTGTGGTTTAGAAACTTTTAAATAATGGTTTAAATTTAGCAGCTGACTTTAACATATGACCGGGAATATGCAGAGTTATTGCTATTAATGTGACTGAACACAATATGTCTTGGTCTGGTGCTATTACATCTATGGGCGATGCTAGTGTTCTTTGAAAGCCTGGAGATCTCAAAAATCACATTTTCTGCTGGCTAATTTTCCCAGTTGCCATGTCTGTGACGTTCTTACTGCCTGGTTCACAATGACTGACTTGCCCATGCCGCTGTCTGAGGTAAGGCAGCACAAGTCCTTTCTCTTTACCTTGTGTGTTCGGAGGTTCCAGAGGACTTCATTGCCTTGGGAAAAAGGATTTCACTGGATGACAAAGGAAACGTGGAAACAACACTGACAGAAAAAAGAAGATAGAAACAATGGCTTTGGTAGATGCAATTCCTGCGGGATTTAAAGGCGAAGAATCTTCCATCTTTCACTGGCTGCCATGGTAACACTGCTGCCAGAGAGCATAAAGAAACATGGTGGTAAAATGGTAATGGTAGCAGGCAGCGCCAACCAAATGCATAGATGCATGTGACTGGTTCCCTGGCCTAAACCATGTCAGTCAGATGTTTAAGTCGACAGAGTGGCTTGTTTTATTTGGATCAGAATGTTTTTTTAATTTCTGTGTCTGTCATGTTTTTCCCAGTGAGCCTCTGTGTGTGTGTCTGTGAGCCTGTATGCGTGTGTGTGTGTGTGTGTGTGTGAGAGAGAGTTTGCTGAGGGCCCCTGCTGCTCCCGTTGTCCTGATTCTCTGTTGTAGCACAGGTGTGAGCCTGAAGCTAAAGGCTCTTCTGGGGCTCCAGACGACTTGAAAAGGTTAAAAGTTAAAGCCCCCAGAGAGAGCCAACCTCTGAGAGCAGCAATATATACAGTCAGTCAGCAGGAGAACGTCCCTGGAGGAGGTGTAGTTTCATTCGGTTGCTTTTCTTCAACTGGATTGATGCTTATAGGCTTATGTTATAACAATGTGAACATGGGGTTTTCTTCAGGGGAATGTCGGGTAACTGAGGACGGTGGAATTTTATAACCCCCCCCCCCCCAAAAAAAAAAGCTATCTCATGAACCTCAGTATCAGTGGGGACCATGGCTCAGTAGAGCAGTTTCTCTTTATATTTTAATGTAGTACTATACTTAGCCTGTAATCTTCTACCCATTTTCATTCATGAGTTCAGACGTCATGATATAATCCCTGTAAGAGTTTATCCAACAGACATAGATTGTTGGGACTAAAAAGGGCCATCAGGCGTGACAATTGTTTGTTTCATTAGTAGTCCAACAAACTGATTAGCATATCCTAATGTTTTTTCCTCCCACCATATAGTCGTGATGCTACCATTAAGTGCACAGATGGTGGGGCTGAAAGTGACACTGTGCAACAGAAGGAAAGCATGCAGCTGTTATTTCTTTAAGCTTTTGCAAACACCAGACAGTCACTATATCACACACACACACTGCTTCAGATGCCGTTGTGTGTTTACATTCTCACTCCTGCAAGTCTGCCGCCAGCACATTCTTACTTATGACATCATGCCGGTCATGACACACAGCAAGCTACGACTGCCTGAGGACCAACCTGCGGTCCGTCGCTCCTCTTTGAGGCTGGTTTGAATTAGTTTGAGTGGGAATCGCATCAAAAGGTGGCCTGTGGACAAAACACCAGAAGTGTTTTCCATAAATCATAATCCACTCAAAATGTGGCGCACCTGTGAGAGCTTCATGAAATGCCTGCAGTTGCCTATAAATAGTTGGTGAAACACCCCTTATTAATATTAATGCCCTCTGAATGCATGAAGACCGTCATGGACAAGGAAGAGAAACATTCTGTGGAGGAAAGTGGATGCGTGCCGCAGGCGAGGGAAAGGGAACTCCACATCTCACCTCTCCGGATGAAAAGCTGGCAGGGGTTATTGGGGAACTGCTCCTGAGTGGAGTAGAGAGACGGAGGCGGGGGCTGATACACTCCATGCGCAAGATGCACAGATGACTCAAGTACCATCATTTGTATTTATTTACTTCATAACAGTGGAAACCAGATGCATTGAGTGGGACTTGATTCATACAACAGTTACTATTTGTTGTAGTGGGTGCGTGTTCCAGCATGGTCAGTGTTTGCTACAGCTGAGGAACAGTGTGTGCCCACCGTCCCCCCCCCGTCCCCCCCGCCCAGCCCTCCAGCAGACATGATGTCCTCACAGAGGCGGTTGTCCAGATGCAAAGGGACACGATCGATGAAATGAAGACACCAACATTTTGAAAGAAATTAAAACAGCCTCTGATTAAATACCGTGAATTGTTTCAATCCCTCGTGTTTCTACAGCCGAGGCATTACATCTGCACAAAGAGATCCAAGGGGACACCTAAAGGAAGTCAAAAAAAGCACATGCATAGTCATTGGCTGTAGGTCTTCCGGGTCTCTGTCCAAGGAGTCACTCCTTATGTCTTCCATTCACCGTGTCTTCAGCAGCACTAAATTTGCCATGGTGCGTCATAATGTGTTGCGATTAAATGTATTTTTAATAAGCCTATTACATGGTGTAATTGTAATAAGGATAATTCTTCTTGAGGACAAGAAAATGCATAATTTTCTCATTTTCAGCAATTTATTCGGGTCACAGATTTGAGCTGAAGCCTATCCCAGCTGACATCTGGCGGGAGGCGGGGCTGGACAAGTTGCCAAGTTTATCTCAGGGCCGCAAAGCGACAACAGCTAATCCTAACACCTACGGCCAATTTAGAGCGGCCATTGTATGATCTGGTCGTGGGAGGAAGCTGGAGAACCTGGAGAGAACCCACACAGATACGAGGAGGAGGATTAAACACACATTCACCTCGTCATGAATGTCAAGTTTCTTATTTTTTTTTTTTGTGTGTGTGTGTTTAAATGGCACTGGTTTCTCCTAGGTTTGTATTGAATTATAAATGAAGCTGAAGGACGTGGTTCCAAGACAAGACAGAAACATTTCATTGGAAGATGTTGTTTGAGAGAAACATGAATATCAAAGACTCATTCCCTAAGCTGTTAAATGTGATTATTGAGTTTATGAATTTGTTGATTTATCTATGAAAAAAAGAAGTGGGTAGTTTCATACTGTGTAGGAAAACCTGCCTTGGGAATTGAACCGAAGGAAGAACAATTAATTCAATTAATTAAAATGTGACATTTAATTTTCCCTCTCTAAAAATCAACCCTGTGTGTGTGTGGTCCACCATTCCAGAGTCCAAAACATGTATCTGGGGCTGGCTGTACCTAAAAGGACTTCCCGCTGTTTCCAAATAGAAGCTGTGCGGCTGTTAGCTGGTGATTTCCACCACACAATTATCGTGGGCTTCAGAGTTCATTCTAACAATGTTATGATATCTAAGATAACCATATCAGCTAAAAAAAAAAGTAAAAGAACTGCTGATTCTGTAGTTGCCTAGCAACAATAAAAAAAATCCACTGCGCTACTCTCTTTTCAATACTTCCATAGCCATAGCAGAGAGAATGGATTCGAGATAAATATTAAGGAGCTTTATGTAATAGGTCATATATATATATATTTAAACAGAGAAGGATATTTATCATTCCAGGCTTATTCACTGGTCACATTCATAAATGTTTTGGATTATTCATTTTTTCCTCATGTACAATAAACAGTTTATCCATGGCTTTTGCAGGAATAGAGCTAAATAAACTTCTCATCAGAATATTCACTCTTAAAAAAAAGAAATGGCACACACATAAAACAATGAATATTCACACACAAGCCGACGTCCCATGACTCAATCAGTCATGCACAGACACATTATATTCAACACATTCTGGCAAATCAAATCAAAAAGCTCCCACTGTGGTATTTATGGATGGGCAGGTTGCAAAACATCAGCTTAGGGCTGTCAGAGATTCAACAATGATTATCTGATTATCTGAAAAATACCAAGATTTATATGTGGAGGTTGACTTTTCCACAGACTTGCAGTACCTACAGTATAGAGAGAAACATGTCACTGGTGCAACCTGCACCAGGACCTAAAAATAACGCACTTGCTTATAAATAGCAAACACACATCATTTCCTCCATTTGATTTTCTACGGCCAGCACACCGAAATCTATCAGGTTATTCAAACTGATTTCCTCTGTGGAAAATTGTTTCTGCTTCATTGTCTGTAATAATGAGTACAACAAACAATTAAAATATCTCACAGACCGATGAGAAAGCCATTTCTGATGAAAAATGGATGAAAATATATGCTGCAGGCAGCGTACAGCTAAGATGCTTGCCTCACTCTGCCTCCGTGTAGCAGTTGTCCTTACTGCTGATGCCATCAGCTCAGGTACGGACTCATACCGGGGGAATTATTTCTCTGTAGGAAAGAAGAGATTCATTCCTTGTAATGAAAAGAAAACTCAAGACAGGAGACATTTTTGACTAAAATCTTCTGAAAAAAAGTGACGTGTTCAAGTTTCTAAATTCCTTTTTTTTTTTTTTATCCATCATTCACTTTCATCTCTGTCTTTTCTTGCCTAGCCTTGTTAAAGAGAAATTCCACTTTTGTTTTTGACCTGTCACCTGAATAATGTCAGTCTTGTTCATCTCCCTTAAGTACGGCTGTTGTGATTGAATTTCTCTTTTCTTTTGAAAAACACATCCATCAGAATTTCTCCACGGGGCTGTCAAGATGTCTTTATCGAGTTAAAATTCCCGTTGACATTTCTCCTCTCTCTACTTCTGCTTTATTCAAACTCCACTTCATACCGCTGTGATCCTATTCGGGGAAGCTGCTATCAGAGTATGATGAGGGCCATCGTTTAGTGCTTTGCTTGAGGGATGAATAAGATTAGGGAACCCTTCCATCGTGGTGCTTAGTCTAGATAAACCCTCCAGGATAGTGGAACATTTTTTTTTTTTAACTGACCAAACTCCAGTCTTCTAAATGTGTGTGTTTATAATGAACTTCCTAACAAGATCAGCGAGAATTGATGGATATGGGTTGGGAGTGCGGCTTGTTTATGCTAGAGATGAGCGGTGAATGCTATTTTTGTCTTAAAACAGAAGGCTGAAAGCACACATTTAGCAATATTCCTCTTCTGTCAGCTGCAGACTGGAAGTTTTCAAAAGTAATATATTGAGAGTACCCTTTTCTGTGCCCAGGGTAAAATGTATGTTTTAAATTATTATGACTCCCAGACTTCTAGGTGTTGTTATCCCCCCCCCCCATCAAGAGCTCAGCGAGGATGGGGATGCAGGAATGGGTTCGGTCCAGCATAACTCTGAAACAGCTTAAACTTTTCTCACAAAGATATTGTGCACACATCAATCATGACAGGAAGCGGTGCCGGTAGCTACTTGAACTTGAGAACTTCCATTGTTTGTATTTTCCCATCTCTGTAGTTACAAGAGGAAATTGTCTGAAGTGAATTCACACAGATGGGGATAACTCATAACTCTTTGTGTGCATACTTCTGATGTATCTGAGAGATGCATTTTTATTGTTTATTGTTTTTTTCTTAATCAAATCCTTGAAACCACTGCTGCCAAATGCCTGGCCTTACAGCAATGGATGACTTTACTCTCAAACAGAAAAGATGGGATACCTGTGTTGTGTTCGGTGTAATGTGGGGGGGCATTGTGGGTGGATTGCCGGTGGTACAGAGCTCAATATTTTTCAAGCAGCTGCTGCTCCAAGTCTGTGGCCTCTTGTCTCCCACGTAGGATGCGCATTTCCAGGACTGGCAGCTGGAGACTGCCGCTAATGAATCCAGCTAGTTGTCTCTGTTGGGACTCACTATGTGAAAGCTATCTTAAGAGCACATGCTTCCGGCCCTAACTCGAGGCATGCGATGCCCTAGTTCACAGCAAATCATGTTGTCAATTACCATCCGTTTTTTCTTTGGCATATGCATTTTAGAAATGACACATTTGAACTACTCCTGCACATGTGCTCATTGCTTTTGATCCTTTTTTTCTTTAAACCTCAATTCTAATATTTAGATGCAAAGTGGCGAAGAATTCCTCCAGTGTGTTAAAAATAATCTTTTTTGGGTTCCAAGACGCCGTGTCGTTCAAATGACCTGTCCGGCTTTCACACGCTCTGGAGATCTCATCTCGATGTAATCAGACCTGGGTGATTTTATTAATGACTTAGGGGGGGGGGGGATTACTCTTGTCTTCCACCTCACAGCTCTGACAGCATCGCTTCTTTAATGCTTCCCAAAACATGACATGTCAGAAGCCTCAGAGGAGTCGAAGGGCATTGACTCTGCGTCTCGGAGTCAGTTAGAAGAGATTCTAGCCATCCTGCTTCATGAATCAAATTTCATAAATCAGAAATCTTTTCTTTCTTTCATCATTCAACTGTGGTCTTATTCTTACTTTGCCAATAATACAAACACTCACCGTAATCAGTTAATTATGGTACAGGTCATTTAATTGTATGGCATCTGTGGTCAAACATGACTTGGTGGTGGGTCAAAGTATCACGGTATTGTGCTTAATAAACAGCGATGCTATGCGAAGCTGCTTCGTGAGACGTTTATACAGACTGCTCTTTTTTATTGCTGGTGTATATGAAATGCTCACTGACCTCCCCCCAGCATGGAGTGCAGCATCTGATTGTGGACATGTGTGTTGGAAATAAGAATGTCATGACTCCATCAGTGTCAAAATAGCTTTGTTGTGGTGGTGGTGGTCATGCTGGCTTCAAATATTGGTGCATTTATCCTTCTAGCTGATCCTCAGAATCCGTCATCATGAACATTGGGGTCGGAAATCCTGGCTTCTTAGCTGTCTCCTGTCTCCGTGTTGAAAGGACTTGGGTCCACTCGAAGTTCATGACTAGAGCCTCTACTCGCTGTGCCTTGATGAAGGTCTGGGCGAGGAGATGCCGTTACTGAGGTTTACAATTTTACATTAAAATTTGCTTGGGTAGAAAATAACAACCTGTAATTTGTTCCTCGGTTTCAATTGGATTATTGACAGGAAAACAAACTGAAGTGGTCGGATGAGGTAATGATGTCTGCAGCTGGTCTTGAAAATGGTGTCGGTGGTCTGGCTACATGAAGATGCACAGGTGTTGTTGTGATTGTTGGTGGACTGCCGTGCCTCTAGCATGCCAATGGTATAATTCAGATCATGTGACCATCAGACGTGGCATTCTCACAGACATCAGTCTCTCCCTAGTCTTCTTGACTTTTATAGAGATGGGTTAATTTAACAAGTCTTTTGGAATAAATTGGATAGTGGCTAGTGGCATTGAGGCTCTTTAAAAAATAAGAGCGTTCAGACTCCTTCAGAGAAAGGTCAACTGAAAACTCATGTATACCGTGAATGATCACAGAAGCCTCTCATATACTCCAGACGTATGGGCAGTTTCAAGACAGAAAGAGCTGTTTGTTAAATTGGGCCAACAAAATGAGCGGTGCCTTTTTTTTTTATCCTGTGACTTTTCATGGTTGCCCTAACTTGATTGCATGCTCCACAGAGCCTGGTGAGCTACCATGTCAAATGATTTAGTCAGGTCTATGAAGGCAAATGGCAAAAGAAGCCTCAGTTCAGAGGATATTTCTGTTGGCCTGCTATAAATATCCTGTGTGCTTTACCTCTGGTTGGATGGAAAACACACTTTCATTCTAGGAGTTCATCCTCAGATTGGTGGGAAGGGTGTGAAAGGGTGAATAATTGTGTCTTCTTTTGTTCTTCTTGCCTGACCAGTCCTTCGCTGGTAGTGATTTTGCTTTTTTTTGTACCACCTTCATCACCTTTGTGACACCAGATAAATATCTTCTTCTATCCCAGCCTGTTCTTGGATTTCTATTGCTTTGTGCGACGGCTGAAAAACCACAAAGACCGGGGAATCTCATTCCAAGTCACGTTATCTTCTATACAAGCTTTGTGAAAGCCCGCGTGAAAATGTGATATATGTTATAACGTGTCATTATAACATTTCTTATTATTTCTTATGATAAATGTGGCACCACAGACTGGTGAACAGCCGCAGGACGGAGCAGCTACGTGAAGTCGAAGCTGGTTCAGGTTGTTGTTTTTTTTGGAAGTTTTTTATTTTATTTTACTATTTTTTAATGAACAGACAAAATGTTTTCTGGCATTACGTTGATGTTTTTCAGAAGTTGCATCATTTTAATCATAGCTACATATCATATGCTTATTTTGATAAGAAGGCACAGTGCCCCCATTACCTGGGTTATAAAACCAGTGTAATATTGGAATGAGGTTGGCTTAAAAGGTATACCAACAATCAGCTCATACCGGGAACATAAACCAGAAGAAGGAAGAGTGTGATAGGACAATGAACAACAAACCAAAGACTTGTCGTTCGTTATCATCGCTCATGGTCTTTTTATAGCAGTTTATTTTTTCTTTTATTTTCCCTTCATTTACTAAAACGATGCATGTGGAGAGTGAGAGATAAGCAGCTTTTTTATGTTTTTATGTCAATACATAGTGATGCACATGAGAAATGTAATCCACTATGCAAGCGTTTCTTCATTTATTGTGTGTTTCCTCGCATGTTTCACTCTCTTTGCATTTTCTATTGTACCTTACAGCGCCTGAAACAGAAACCAAAATCAGGACACAAGATCTGGGTTTTCCAAGCCCTATGCTCTCTGGATGTCTGTTGCAGGATCAGAGTGCAGAGACCCCCATTCTAAATTTATATAATTTAATGAGAAAAAAGATTTGATTACGAGAACAAACACACATGAAACATTTGCATAATTTCCTAGGATGAAATTCAGTTACAATGAATTACGAGTCAAATGAAGGACTCCTTCGACCACATGCCTCTTCCTCCATTCTGTCTTATTGGCAAGCATCCATGTGTGTATTTTATCTCCCTGTTTGCATTAGGCTCAGGCATATAACTTCTCTGTTTTGGGACAAGTGTGCCAGTTGCACAGTTCTTCCAGCGTACGAATCAACACTATTGATCTGTTATCGCAAACAAATAGAAAATGAAGGGCAGGCGATTACTATCGCAGCATTAAAGAGATGGAGGGAAAGGAGAAGGACGAAGAAATGAACATGAGCTGCTATTGGCAGCCGTCCTTTATTCTAAGGTGGAACTACATTCTATTTTAGAGGAGCTTTCAGGGACAAGGAGAAACAAGAATTAGAATCTCTGCCAGCCAATCCAGTTACAGTTTACAGCCATGCACCTCCAGACTCCTGGGGTGAAGACGTTGAAGGGATTAAGTGTGTTTTTATTGGTGAAATGATAGTTATCACTATGTTGATGTGTGACTGCAATGAATAATATCCAGTGAGAAACATGCTGTATTATGACAGATCATACTTTTCCTGACGAGCACAGAGATCTTAATCACATATTGCAACGACAATCGCCTGAAACTCAATATCAGCAGCACTAATGAGCTTGTGGTGGACTGTAATACGGTAATAATAATATAATAACTGTTGCTGAAAATCCTTCAAAATTAACACTCCACAGAGCTTATGTATCCTATATCTGAGTGACATTTTGTTATTGACTTAATATATAATATGAATTCTCTTGAGTCACCATAACCTTGACCTTTGGCCTAATTCTTATCAGTTCATTTTATTTAGGTGGTCTTGAGAATTTTAGTTGCAAGAAGAGGATGTTTGCAGGAAACAACCGTTTGGAGGAAACAACGGTCAGCAGGAATATATTAAAAATTATGTGACATAATTACCTCAGTTAGTTTATATGGTCGGACAAAACCCAGCCATTGTGAAGGTTGAAGAAGTAATTGTGTCATCATTGAGAGGCGATGAACAAAACTCAAATCAGCTGCATCTTACAAGTGGCAAACACCCTGCCTCCACAATTTTAATTTAAATTTATTTTTACAATCCAACACACAAATGTAACAATTTTAGAGCACTGAGGTGAGACAATCATAAAAAAAAAGTATTCTTAATGGATCAGCCCATTCTGGCTTCGGTATAATAGCTCTATCTATCTTTGCACAATAAATATATCAACTCTCCATAATGCTCTGTACTAAAGCTGTTTTCATCATTCCATCTGACCTTTCTGACACAGAATTGATTTGTGTACTTCACATTAAACAATGTTTGGCATGTATGACATACGATGAGCATTCCATGAAGAGAAACTGGCCTCCAGGCAGGGCTTCCTTTCTGAAGTCTATTATAGTTGAATGAATTCGAATTACAATTGAAATGGCTTCTTTTTTTTATGTACCACTTGCACTTGTGGATTTCATGCCGTTTGCTTTAATAGTCAACCAGCACTGCATGACAATCCTAATCCCACTAAAATAACAGCCTGAAAACATTCCACAGACAACATCCTTTGCCTCTCTGCAGTGCGTTACGCGGTGCATGTCCAGAAAACTGTGAAGCTAACGGTCAGCAACCCATAAACACCCATCTGCACCCACACTGCAGGACAATTAGCTCCCTGAGTCTCATTGCAATTTAGTCAAGCCCCTGAATCATGCCATTACCTTATTGTGGTGCACTCGAGGTTCCACTTTCTGGTATTCCCAGAAAACACCTCAATGCAGTCTGCAACGTTGGCAGTGAAGTCTAACCTCCCACTCATGTTGCTTTGGGGTAAAATTAGTGGACTACTCCAAGAATGTGTTTCTCCATACCAGAGGGTTGCTATGTGCTCTGTCTAAATCACCCCACCCACCCACCTTTGTGATTATATAAGATATAACTTGATGAAGATGTTTTTTCAAGATGCCTTTTGGAAGCACGTAAGATGAACATTTGTCCTGTCATCACTGTGGGTCCGCTCAAATGAAACAAACACTTTAACAGAGGATAATGAAAATGTGAGCCGTCTTTAGAAATCATGAACGCAAACTATTGCGAAATTGAAGCACTGAATTCTGAAAGTCTAAAGATGCGGCTCAGGAAGACTTAATATGGGGTTTCTGACATGTTATAAAGTTTCTGCACCAACAATCCAATTTCTTCAATGAAATGAGGTTGAATGTGGAAATCTAATAACGTTCAGGTCTGGGTTCTCGGTCCATTGCACTGATGAACACCTGCATGGCCTGGTTCCAACAAAGTCTGCTCTTTTCAACAGATATCTGTTGATGTGAAACCTATTCGGATCAAACGGTGGCTCCAAACTGAGACCCAGGACTCCACCATTCAACAGACTGAAATTAAGAAATGTTTGGCAAGCATTTCCGCTCTTATAGGGCTGGCTATCCTGCGCAGATTGCTGCTATGTTATTGGCTATATTTAAGTGAGAAAATGCCTCTTCATGCAGACTCTGTAACCTCCTTGTACTCCAGACTGGTAGGAGTGTTCTAGCTGAGAGAGATAGCAATCATTCACGGTAGCTGTTTGTGATTTGAAACTTAACATAACTTTTATTACACAATTTGATGCAAGTTATGGCCCATGAAGAGCAATCAGTAGCTCAGTGGCTTTTGCTGATTATAATAAAAAGCATTAACATAGAGAAATCATATCCCTGACCTTAAATCAATTAATCAGCAGCACCGTGACTTGCAGCACTCATGCAAAACATCGACAAAATACCAATTGATTCCAACACCTGAATGAAGAGTAATTATCCAGAATAGCAAGAGCTAAAAGCACGTTTAAATTACGGTTATTACTATTTAAGAGAGTAAATAAACCAACGCAGCCTCCCAGATCTCTCTACCCTTCTCACTGATCATTGAATTATTTATCAATTCAGGAATCATTTTTATTTAAATGTCCTCACACATCTCACAGCTTTCTCACAAGTTCTATATCAAAATGCTTTAGAGTGAATATGATATTCCCTCCGCTCATATTACGAATGCATGAAAGAGTCGGAGGGCATGTATTATTTGTAAATGTGCTGTCCGACCGCTCCGATTGCCCGAGGTTGATAACTGTCTCCCATGACACGACTTGTTTGTACTCTTTTTTCCAGCTCTAACAAATGTAAAGCTGTGGGCCATCGACCGGCAGTGTTTTCAGACGATCATGATGAGGACAGGTCTCATCAAGCACACAGAGTATATGGAGTTTCTAAAAAGGTGAGGATCGGGCCAAGCAAATGGCCTCAACAGAGCCTTTGTCTGAAATGCACTTTAATGATTTATCAAAGTCAATTCTGGAAAATAGTGTGAGCTGTTTGTCACCATATGTCTGAGCCCTTATTTTTGACCCCGTGAAAATTATTTCCCGACATTTTCTTTTTGTGTGTGTGTCAATTAAGTTGTTGTTCTACTGGAAAGATGCTTTTGTGTCCCTCTCTTGTGGCCTAATTACTTCTCTATAGAGAGGCTTATTATCACTTTAAAGGCCTGCACACTCTTTTTATGGTCTGCTCTGAGTACAGGATAAAAGACAGAGAGTGGGAGTGAGAGGCGATCAAAATGCATGAGGTGGAATGAGAGCAAAATTGTCTGTCACCTAGGATACTAAACTCTGCACATCTGTAAACATCTGTACCGCTGAGTACTAGTTCACTTAAGATCAATCAATACCAAATATTTGTGTTGAGGATCTGGGTGAAAGCGTAAATTGGAGTGCGGTGCTAGATAGGGAGAGAGAGAGAGAAAGATTGCGAGACAGCACACCTGCACGTCCGCAGCCATTATTGCCCTCGCTAATGCAGCATTAAACAGCCCATGAATGATGGCATCTTTATTTATTGATCGAGGGAAGCTGCTATTGGAAATGATGTCAGCACAGAGCCTTGTCACGCAGCCAGCCACTGATTGGGTCTGAAATTCCTTACAACGTGATCTTTTGTGCACTTAAAATAGAATGAGAGCGAGAGAGCGCGTTGAAATCACTAACCGAGTATCAAACCAATTGTACATGTCTAACAATCACAAAAGAAATAGCATGACCTGCAATCAGCGTGCTGATATCACGCTCGGCTTTCTTTTTTTCTTTCTCATGCAACTTGCTCTAAACTGTGCAGATTATTGCAGCGTCTTTTTTATTTATTATATAATTATGTACCCAAAAATGGCACCAGTATCGCTTCAAAAGCCTTGCTGTCACTTGTTATCCACTTTAGTCTTCATCACGCTGATTCTTAAAGTCATTTCTGTATCTTCCCTCATTTCCTTTCACACTCTATTGCACGACTGTTTTACGCAAGAAAATGGAACGGATGGATGATGGACTGATCAAGTCAACATGATAGATTGGAAGTGATTTTAGTTGTTTCAAGGCAAGTGGCTGAAAGTACCACATTGAAAACCAACATTTCACGAGACGTTTTCATCATCCCTCCATCCATCCATCCATTTTCTTGCCGTTTCTGCTGTCCGGGTCGTGGAAGTTGCTGGAGACTTTCCCATCTTGCTATTGGCAAGAGGCAGGGTACATCTTGGATGCGTCGCCAGCGCATCGCAGGGCCACACAGAGATGGATAACTATTCACACTCATACACTACGTACAATTTGGAGTAATCAATTCACCTAAAATATATGTTTTTGGAGGTGGGAGGAAACCAGAGAACCTGGAGAAAACCCACGTGGAGAACATACAAACTCGGCACAGATAGGATTAAAAACCGGTAGCTTCTTGCTGTGACAGCGCTTCACCTCATACCTGAAATATAATATAATATATAGAATATATATATATATATATATATGTATGAAATGGCTTCCTTTCACTGTTGCAGACATTATTCATTCACTTTAAAATCTTTCCTTAGACCCCAGGGATAGTTTGCATCTGCCTTCTTAGGAAATCAAAGATTTGTGTTTTTTCTAGATGGCCACTCTGAGAAGCCGAGTGAAAAGCCAGCCGTCCCAAAAAAGGGAGGCGATATCTTATGAATATAGAAGGGATGCACATTTTCAGACAGCCACTCCTAGGAAAAAAGTGTTACACTCGTATATATGCGCGAAATGAGTTGCAGAAAGTTGTGCTACTAAAACAAAAGTGTGCTTACACTCATTCAAACCATGCTGCTTTCTCTTTCTGCACGACTGACATGTGGTTGCCGTAAATTTTGCCATCATGACATCAGAAAGGTGTCGGAGTTACAAGAATAGCATACCAAATCTGCATCTGGTACTGAGGGTGGTTAATCACAGAATTAATCACATGCTAGTTTAGTGAAGAATAAATCAATTGTGTCAGTTATTTGACCATCATTAGCAATACTTTGGGTTTGCTGTGAGGACAATCTAGAATGTATACCAGTCTGGTATGCAGAGCCAGCGCTGGCTGCATCTGCAGGAACATTTTACATTGACTTACAAACCGTCTACAGTGACAACAAACTATTAATCATATTTGAATGTCTCAAAAGTTTTTTACTTTGATTGGAAAGGAGCACAGAACACTACTTACCTCTTTATTGCAATACATTTATGGCAGCTCAGCAGACAAGTAAATATTTATTGCGGTATAGCGGCAGATTTTGCTTGGTTTGGGCTCAGTATCAAGGGGACATTTATAGAGATTTATAGCAACATTTGATCATTTACAACATGGAGGTAATTACGCTGCTGTTTTCCTTCTTAGAAGCGTATAAGCGAACACATGTGTATTCTAATTGCTGTGAATTTCTATGTTTGGGTCTGATAAATTGTGGAAGAGGAATAGAGATTTAAAAACAAGTGAAAATCCCACATTGCATTGCTTTGGAAGCCTCTGGTAACTGTTTTGAATGCGAAAAATAGGATAATCTGAAAGGCTTTTGCTCTTCCCTGTGCTGTCTGCCACATTAGATGAAGGCATTAAATATATTTAATTAAAGAAGTAGGTGTATGATACCGCAGTAATATAAAGTTGTTTTCAGTTTTACTCACAAAAGTGCATTGATGATAGAAAGGTTTAAAGTTATTATACTACAACAGGGGCCCATCAGTCAACAGCTTCACACAGGACACGCCATATGTTTCATGCAGAGTGGGGTCATCCCATCATTGCCTCTGTAGAGGAAGCAGCAACACAACAATCACAGCGGTGGCGTGGGGCCCGGGTTGGGGCCTGAGACAAGATGGTTCAGATTGCTGTAATAAAGCATGGAAAATGAGGGGTGGGTGGGAGAGAGATGGAGAAACACAGAGAGAGAAGGAGAGATAAGGCCTTTGTTCACCACATGGCTTATTTTCTGTTCTCCTTGATAAACATTGGGCCATTTTTATTCAGCGTATTTGATAACAGACAGAGGCGGCTGGGAAGCAAACGGAACAAACGCGGAAGCCTCATTATGATGTATTCAACCCTAGGATCTGACGTCCCTCTGTATAACCAGACACCCTACCGAGTTCATGCTGAAATATTTTATTACACATAGTCTCATACATTTTATGAGCATGAAATTGATTTTTACGTGTTCTTGTTCCCAATATTTATTTATTTTTACCACAGATCTCAGGTCAGCCAATACTTACTCTAAGCTGCCACCTACACTGCTTTCTTTTAAATCTGACGACCACTTAAGACTTAAACGCTGTTACGTCTACAAAGTTCCATTTCCTGTGGATGTGTTTTCTGTGTAAAGGCGTTCTTTTCTTTTCTTTCTTCTGCAGCGTTCCATCGTTCCACGGCCTGCAGGAGGACATTCTGAGCAAGCTCGCGGACGTCCTTGAGGAGGTAAATGCCTCATTTCATAGCCTGTGACATTTGTAGCACTAAGGCCAACGCAAACCGTAATGGATTTCCATATACCGGTAGTCACTTTCTTTTTTGCGGTGAGGAAGGGGAGCCAGAAGGGTAATGAAGGCATAATCCAGATAATGAATCGAAAGATAGCGGCGAATTCTTTGGAGGTTAACGGAACAAAGTGGGCAAAGTAGCGATCGATTGCTGTTATTTAATGTGTTTTCAAAGTGAAAACAACTTACATTACAGTTACATGATTTGCTTCATTTACATAATTAAGTAAAGGATAGTAATAATAGGCAGCACGGTGGCACAGTGGTAAGCGCTGTTGCTTACCACTGCTCATCACAGAAAAAAGGTTGCAGGTTTGAATCCGACTTGTGGATTCAAACCTCTATGGAGTTTGCAGGTTCTACCTGGTTCTACCTGCGTCTGCGTGGGTTCTCTCCGGGTTCTCCGGCTTCCTCCTACTCTCACCTGTTGACTGCTGGGATAAGCTCCAGCACGTCCCACGGCCCAGTGATGTAAAAAGCAGCTCGGAAGATGAATGAATGACTGATAATACAGAACAAGTAATTGTTCATTCATTCGAGTTTTTATCACGTCTGTGAAATTTCTAGAAAAATACTTATTTTAGATTTATTGATAGACAGTGCATTTGATTAGTGCAGCAGACATTTCTCATGTCCAAACCAGAAAACCCTGAGAATACCTCAGACCGTGCAGGCTACTGCCCACAAGAAGAATAAAACGTGATATACGTCTCCGTGTCTTTACATCGGCTCCCTGTTTCCTGTATCTTGAATTGATTTTAAGATCTTATTGATAACCTTTAAGGCCTTTCCTGGCCAGGCTTCTGATTACATTACTCACTTTTGTAATCCCATACGAACCTCTCTGTATTCGAAATCCTGAAGCAATTGTCTTCTGTCTGAAGACTCTGATTGTAAGTCCAGGTCAAAAATGAGAGCCTCTGAAATGACCTGCTGGAGGAGATAGGGTTATCTGAATCAGTGTCTTCTCTTAAATCTTGTCATGAAGCTCTTTCTATTCTATTTCTCTTTCTATTAGGTTCTGGTTTTATTTTTATTTAGTTTCTATAATTGTTTCATTTTTTTTAACTGCTATGTTTTTAGTGTGTTTGTAATATTCCTATGTGAAGCATAGGAATATTACAAACATGTGAGTCTTGTTTTTAATGATTTCTAAAATATCTGGGAAGTTTATTGAGTTTTTGAATGGAAACCAGCGGCTACCTTTAATTTGGAAAAACACCTTAAAGCTGGATTGATGACATTTGAGAAGCCTGTAAGAAGGAGCTGGATTTAAATATGTCCCTTAAAAACTCCAAACCCATATTTTAGCAGAATATCATAATAGATTGTTTGCATATCATCAACAAAGATTTTTTGCAGTGTGGAGGCGAAAAACCTCATCATCTTTTTTTTTGTGATTGAGTTCTGGTAAAAGTGATGATAATGCGAAGGCTAAGGTTAGAGAGAAGAAGAGCCTTTATTAAGGACAACGCTGTGAATGGAGAAAAAGAGATCATGCGAAATGACGTTGATTACATCACCCACAGCAGACGATGAAGCCGCGCAGCTGGACAGGAAAGCGTGGTTTGAGAAGATGAAAAATATTTGACCAGAATTTGAAATAATGAAATCATCTCATCGAGTGGGAGTGAGCTAAAATAATACACGCCATAATATCTTTAACCCTGCAGAGATGACATTCTAGACGTGTATTTAAGTGGACTCAGATTAATGTGTTTGCACTGTTGGCTGAGGTAGTTGGACAGTTAATTAAATTTGTGTTTACCAGCTTCATGGACAAAGCAAGTGGCACAATTGAAAGAAGTGGTGGAATAATGAAAACCTTTGACCAGTTTCTTTAATATATTTCTTTCCAGACCCATAGAAATATCATAATGCTCTATGACTTTGCATACAAGGTTTTCTCCCATGTTAAAAGCTGGCTCTCTTCATGTTGGGTCAAATGATCCATTATTCTGACCTACGTCTTGTCCTCTACTTTAATAGATCCGTTAGGTTGGGATGGATTTTTTTTTTATTAGATAAATCTGGCTCTGCTTTAAGTCATTCTTGGGAACAGTTGAAAAAATAGAAGCGAGCTAAACATCATAAGAGGAGCCTAGTCTTGAGTGAAATGCTCGGTTTGAAGTAAGATGAAAGATTTATTTTCTCTGTGAAATAGTGTGAGAATAAAACTGGCAAATGCGGTGTGGAATCTGCTTATGAATCCAGTCCAGGATTGTCTGAGTCACTTATCCCACAAGGTGTCGTCATTTAAAAATAACATCACTGGAAAAATTTGCATTCTTTACCTGACAAGGAAGGTTATTTTAAACACAAGGCGTGTGAAATTGTTTTTCAGTGTCAGCCTTGCTTTGACTGGCGTCCGTAGCAGCCACAACCCCGAGCACGGTCACCAGGCGCAAAACAAATTGATGGATGGATATTCTGTATTGTTTCTCCACTTGAAAAGGAGTAGAGGGTCATTCTCAGATTTGACAAATTCACAATACCTTCATCATTTTCTCTATACCGCTTACACATATTCGAGGTTACAGGGCACATTCGAGCAAGGACTCAGTGGGAGGAAGTCAAACGTCTCGGCCATGTCTGTGAAATGAACAAGAGGAAATATACATTGTTGTCTCAGTGTAAGAATGGAGACAAAAGAATTATGATGGTCATGAATAGTACTTGTCCTCTCTCCACTTTCCTAATGCCTCCTCTCTGGTATTCTCCTCTGACAGACACATTATGGAGATGGAGAGTACATCATCCGACAGGGAGCCAGAGGAGACACCTTCTTCATCATCAGTAAAGGGAAGGTGAGAACAGCGCCTGTAGCCCACCACCAAAATAATCATTGAGACGGGGCACCACGGTGAACACATAAAAGAATACTCCCACTCAATGTTTGAAGAAAAGTGGTATTATTATTATTATTCTTGGGCTGGAGATGCCAGCCATCAATCACCTTGGCATGGGGGAGAGGAGAGAGAGAGAGAGAGAGAGAAACATCACCTCTTTCATCATCTCTTGCTGCAACATGTGCAGCATCTTGAAAGAAGGATGAAGTCACTTTCATTTCACCTTTCTGTCATCAACACCGGCTTTCGCAGTGAGCACAGAAGACAAGCTGTCTCATGTAGTGTCAACACCATTAGAGCGTTTACATGTGCTTGCATTGTTAACACGATGCTACGCTCCTTCTTCCTCATTCTCTTCTTCCTTCATTCCATCTCCAATCCAAATTTGCACTTGCTCCATCACCACTGTCCTCGCCTTCTAGCATTCATGTTCCCTCTCTACCTCCACCCTCTTCTTCATATACATTATTCTGTGAAATGCTTAAAGCTGCAGACAGAGTGATGGGGATGTACAGCATGTTTAAGCGTTCACATGTCAGCTTTGGTTTCCCTGCAAAAGATGGGTCTTGGTCTAAAATAGACCCCATTAGATTTTGAGAGTGATCCGGATACCCGTCTGGATACAAAACAAAAAGAAAAATAAATTCCAGATGTTGCCATTTATTTCTAATTGAGGCTTTGAAAAAAATCATATCTTGTAAAATATGCATTCAGTTCACTCACCAAAATTCAGAGTCATAAAGGTGTCCGATATGCACTATAATGTAAAATGTCTTCTGGATCGGATCCAGATTGAGGTCAAATATAAAATGGTAACATTGAAAAGCCCATTTATATTGAACATTTTGTTAAATCACCAACTCCGATTCACTTTTACTTTTCATGGTTGATGTATAAAGATACCAAGAACAATCTAGAACATTTTGATGATTATCTGGATCACCATGTGGACGGTGTAAATCCAGTTACAAGGGGAATCCGCTGCTTGGTGGAGGTCTGCGCTCCCCGAGTGCTTTTCCAGTTCACCTTTTTCTGCTCTTACGTGATTATATTTCATTGGGAATAATCACTCCGCCACTCAGCCACAGACAGGATTGACCTTATGCTGGACTCACCGCTCCTTCTGTGCAAGACTTGAATTATGGGTCGAGACGAGAGCCTTCATTTGGTGGATGCACCATTTCTGCTCAGTGAGCATCATGTGTGAAGTCCGCTGGACCAGCACAGCGCCATCGCTCACATGCCATTCGGTTACTGATGTGGCCAGTGCTTCCTTCCAGACCGTGCACAGAAATGGCTGCCACCTGATTGTAACAGGCGACCATTTGCAGAGATATTTGTCAGACTGGTGTTAAATCTCGGTTATAATAGCGCGATTGACCCGCCGTCTGCATTCATTCACACGTCAGCTTCTTTTGAATGATGTGCAAATCAAAAGCTAGCCTTCTAAAATGGAACGCCTCTCACTTTCTTGGCCACACATCTTTATCCTCGCACCCCCTTCTTCCATCTCCCTTCCTGTCACATTACTCTCCTCTTTAACCGCCTCCTCTTGCATTTCTGCCCATTTGCCAGGTTAATGTAACCAGGGAAGACGTGCCCAATGGAGAGCCTGTCTACCTGCGAAGCCTTGGAAAAGGAGACTGGTTTGGAGAGAAAGCACTGCAAGGGTAAGATTGTTCCAAATAACACAGTCTCTTTCAATTTAGATCTGCTGTTCCCCCCCCGATTGTATCTGTCGACTTCGATGTCACCCACCACCCTTTTGGTTTCCACTGCAAACATGCTTCCTCATCGACTTTACACACATCTACCCTTTCTGATTACCCTCGCCGAAGCGGAGGCGAGGGTATTGCAATTGGCTGCGTTTGTCTGTCTGTTTGTTTGTTTGTTTGCTTGTTTGTTTGTTTGTCTGTCCGAGCGCATAACTCAAAAGCTAGTAACCCAATCGACTTGAAATTTTTACACAAGCAAGGTTCTGTCCGTGGCTCGGTCCTCCCTGAGAATGGCGTTGATCCGGATCTGGATCCAGATTCTAGAATTATTTTTACATCTGGAATCGTGCCTGTGCTGTAAACTGCCACTTTAAGAGGGAGGGACACGAATGGCATGATGGGAAAAAGAGTCCAGAAGGAGTCTTGTAGTACGTTCCGGAGCAGCAGGCTAGAGCAGGTTTGGCCCCTCTGATCCGGAAGCCCTGTTTACTGTCTCACAAGATCCAATCGTCTTTTGGAGGCGAGGGTCTGCAATCTCTGATTGTCGTTTTCTAGTTTCCTATTGATCAGCCTCCAGCTCTCCGCTGTCCCTACCCCCCCCCCCCCCCCCCCCCGCCCACTCACTGTTCTTGACAGGCATGAAAACATGCTAAATGTTTGGAAATCCAGAGAGCCGTGCTCGCATCACACAACTTCAGGGCTGATTTGCTGCAGCTGTTCCCGACACATTTTTGAGATGCGACACAAAATATTCTCTCTGAACCAGAGAGAGCTCATTTCGTTGGAGTTGATCAGAAGGGCGGGACGGAATCTTCTAGCACTAGATTTACGCTGCCATTAAAAGCGTTGAGATAAGTTTTGAGCAGCATTTTTTATTTATTTTTTATTTTTAATGATGACAGCCTTGCCTGTCGCACTGATACTATACAGACATAATACATTTCTAAAGATGAAGCTATTTTAGGTTCTGGCTTCTTAGATCCTTTCCAGTCTCTGTAGCTAATTACAGCTGCAAGAACGTAGCCATGCTTTCTTGAATTGTATATATTATCTGTAGAAGGAAGATGCATTCTTGTTATGAAGATGTACTGAGACAAGTTCAAAGTAACCTTGCTGTTTTCAAAGGGATTGAAAGAAACAACCACTTCTAATATTTGCTGCCATCTGAGCTATCATTCTTTGACTCCAAGAACTGTGTGGCACAGTAAACATATTTTATGTGGCGTCTGGCATCAAAGACCTGAATTTATGCTTTTACCCTGCTGTTTGTTCTGACCTGTCTTGCTTGCCCTCTTCATTGACAATGCATTATTCAAACTGAGGAAGGGCAGAGCTAGAAAATAGAAATCTGAAGTGTATAATGGTTGCGAGAAACAGAACGTGGACTCTCCGCACAAGTGCATTTGAGTGCATGCGTTCACATGGCCAATGGTATCAACGTGAAGGTAGGGAAAATGTTGCCATCTTGTGGCCGCTGAGCGGTGCTCTCGTTTTCTGCGTCACCCCACAAGAACATGCAGGGTGATGTACCAGATACCTAAAAATGTACAAAGAGTGAAGGAGATTTAACGAGCTGTCGAAACTCACCACACGCTTTTTGATCTGCGATGAAGGGATTGTCTGGATTGTCTGGATTGTGACATGTGACGTTCAGGCAACAGCTGGATTTGCGCAGATGGTTTGGCTTTCCCATTTGTTCTTAAAGCTAATAACTATAGGATAGGAAATATAGCACAGAGCTAAAAGGCACGGACACATGTGACACGTGGGAAGCTTGATCTCTCGGCAGTGGGGTGGGAGGAGAGTAGGCTGTTCCAAATAGACAACATGTGATCCTTTTACAGTAATGAGAAGTGCTGTTTGATGAATGAAAGCGCCAATTTAAAAGGAATTGAGCAGCTGTGCTACTTTTACCTCGATAAATTGAATAAATATTGAATTTTGGAGGAATTCTGCCATTTCCTTGGTATAAAACATGATTCATAGCACGTATCACTTAAGCATCCATTTATTACCATTCATGAATTTGCAGTGTTCCAGGAATAACACTCCAAAAAAAATGGCAAGATCTTCAAAGCACTTTCATGCAAGTGCGTGCCATTCTTGGTTTAATGAAGGAAGCCATATCTTTCTGGCATCCTTCTATCAGTGAGTTCTCTCCCGGCTATGTCATCCTCTTGTTGTTCCCATCACATGTTGTCACAAGCTCCTTTTGTCTTGAGTGTCATGGCCCATTCACCTCCACCTTTGATGGCTGGGCATGCCTTGCAAATGCAAATGAATGAGATGCTGGCAATCTTGGAACCAGCCTTTTGATCTGAGGGCTTTCTAATTAGACGTTAACTGTGTGTGTCCCGAAGCTCAATAGGTCTTACTTGAAGTCCATCTGAAGAGTTTCCCTTTTATCTGCGGGTACATATTGACAAATCAAAATCTGTTCCCCTGCAAGGTTGGATAAATGTGTGTGTGTGTGTGTGTGTGTGTGCATGTGGGTGTGTGTGTGTGTGTGCGTGTGCGTGTGTGCAAGGATATATAGAGCATATCTGGTCAAATACCACAGCTAACTGCTACAAAAGGCACCATGACAAATAGTTGAGCCTTTTAACATCGTGATATTTTTACAACTTGGAGGCTTTAAAAATGTTCTGTGTTTTTTTCTTTTGGGGGGGGGGGATTTGTTCTCTTGTCATGGCGTTTTCTTATTTGGCCAGCACTTTATTTCATGACTAAAATGCCCGCACAAATGATGTTCCCATAAGCAACTGTTGTCATGACATGTCGAATGAGAACATGACAAATATCTGTCAAGTATCATCCTGTTATCATCGTCATTGTGAGCATGTCTGCACACTCGTGTTGATGTTGTTCCCGTCTGTAGAGCGGGATTGCAGCGGTGACTCTATAGTTTTGTTACATTCTTTTTTTTTTTTTATGGTGGGTGGGGGGCAGCCCATCACACGGTTGGATGCTGCTGAAATGGGCTCCTGGAAGTTGAGCCATGTGTAACCTTTAACCAAGGTGATGCTGTTTTTTTTCCCAGAAGTCCGCCGCAGTGGCTCGTACTAAAGCGACACAGTCTTCACATGGAAACGAATGCTGCAGTTGCAGCGCTGTGTGAAAGCAGCTTTGTGGCATCGCCCCTCTCCCTCGATTCCAAGCCTTTCCCCCAATCTTTTTATAGCTCATAGCCCATGAGTAAAACATACATCTTATTTTGAACAGATCCTGCTCTCAGTTCGCAGTTTGAAAATCAACCCCCCAAAATTTAACGCTTTTTTGAGACCACTTAATCAAATTCAATCCCATCGTCTTTTTTTTTTATTTTGGAAATATCCGAAATTATGGGGGCTGTTCCTTCAAAGTTTCCCACAGACCAAACATTTATTTAGTGTGTGTGTGCGTGTGTGTGTGTGTGTGTGCTTTGAGTGGGGTGGGTGGTATTCTGGGTCTAGAGCTCATTATATAACACTCTGGCAGACGGATCTGACAAATGCATGTCCAAGAAGAGCAATCGCAAATTATTTAATTACTTTTTTTGGGAGGGCAGATCACTCAAATACATTTTGGTCATGAGAAACTGCACCCATTTGGTTAGCCAGCTCAGACATCTGAGACCCGAGAGTAACCTTTCCACGTTATCTCCTTCCATGTTTGGCTGTTCTAACAACACAGATTGACACTGAGATAATGTTCAGCAGCTTGTTCTGGCCTCCAATTGATGTTGGGGCTTGAAAAAAAAAGAAAAAGAAAAAAGAAGAACATATAAGGAAGCCGTTGGCTGCCTGTGATCGTGGGAAGGATATAATCATAAATGCACAAATGTTAGGTATGCCTTGCCAAATGGTCGTAGACCACAGTTATGTGTAGAACATGTAGCTCATGCAGGGAGAGGGCAGCACACAGAAACTACATGTTGTGTGTTTGATTCAAATCCAGACACAACTGTCCAGGCTTATCTAAATAGCACCCAGTCACTCAAATGAGTGGCTCTTCATCCTCTGCTGTTCTTACCCTGATCCTGGCCCCGGGGTTAATTCCCTCTTTGCAGCTACTTCCTAATCCTTAGAATGCATTATTTTCTTAACTCCCTTCCTAGGACTCCGTATCACTGTCCAATTACCAGGTTCATTTCAGGCATCTCCTGTAAATCAACACCACAGCCGAGCGGGAAGAACATTCCTGACCCAGCTGCTTTTAGTGCGTCTGAGCTCTGGCAGGTGTGTGTGTGTGTGTGTGTGTGTGTGTGCGCGCGCGTGAGTGGTTTCCAGTGAATTTCTTGTTATGCTACAATTAACAAGTGCAGATCCGTCTTTGGCTTTGCGGTTGGATCTGCCGTTTCAATCATTCTGATGGATATTGTCTCGCGATTATGTTTCACGCAGAGCATCAGAAGTATCGGCGCAATGGCAAACTAAGTTGTTTTGCTCAGCTTGAGTCGAGCTGCAGGAGGGGGGGGGGGGGGGGCAGGTGTAACAATCGGCTGTTTAATACGAAACCTCTTCTGTCTCTGAAGGATGAGTCACACTTATGTAAGCGCGGTTTCAATATAGCACAAAGTCTTGTGTCGGCTTGCGGTATTCTCACGGCGAGTCAATGATGAACACTTGTAACACTTTGTTTGATGAGATAGGTTGTCGTAACAGATTTTGAGCATCACTGCAGTCGTGCTTCATTGTGACGGATGAGGAATCTCATTTGTGTGTCTTTCTGATGGGTTGGCTTTTCCTGAAATGAAATGAAATGAAATGCATATTCGGCCAAAGGGTGTTAAATCTAGAATCAAGGTGAGTTAATGTTATATCGTTTGTATTCATGAATGAATGCCTGGCAAACTCTAAAACTGTTCTTGGGTCATTTTAAAACAAACTTATTTGAGTTCCTCAGCACAAACACATTTGAAAAGCGGCTCTAGCGCATTACGTGCATTTGCCTCTGATCATTCCCATCATCACCGCATTAAGCCTATGTTTTCTGGGTCTCATTCCATTATAAAGGATGCTAATCCAATAGCTTCCCTTCTCACCTCGGTCTTATTAACAATTAAGAACTCATTTGCACCGTTCCTTGTTCTGGTCTTCATTACAACTGGAGTATTTGTTGTTCTATCACCCATTATCCTGGCTATTGATATTCCGTGTACTCGTGTAATTGATATTGAATGAGGCTGTGACCGTGCAGGAGAACAGGTGGACCGCTGTCTGCCAGACTATTGTGTTAAGAGTGCAGATGCTGGTCGCAGCGGCTTATCAGATACTGTGCTAGATGGACGACCACAACGGTCAACTGTTAATATTTCCCATGCTCCTCTGCTCTCTTCCCCTTGGTAGCCCTCACCTTTCAAAAAGTGTTGTCCCCCCCCTTGCCAGCTGTGACCTTTATTCAGAGGGGTCAGCAGAGGGAGTGAGGCTGTGTGTGGGAGTGTGTTCATGAGGGAGGGATGCATGTATGTTTAGAAGAGTGGAGGCAGAGAGCGATGACATAGCTTGAGCAGGAATTATCACCTCGGCTCATTGGAATAGGTCGCCGTACGACTGCCTTCAGAGCAGTAGAGCGATTGTCAGTGACTGTTTGCACTTCAGTAGATCTGCTTTAGTAAATCTGCTCTCCAGAATGGATCCCGTTTTAGATCTTTTGTTTTGCTACCCTTTTGGAATACAAAACTCATCCCTCGGCTGATCTCCTGTTTTGATGCGGCATGAAATAATCTGCATATGGAACAACCCCCCCCCCCCCCCCCCCCCTCCCTCCCCGTGAAGAGCTTCCTGTGTTTTTCTCACATTTCATCCTGAGTTAAAGTGAACAACTCCTGCCTGCTTTGGAGATTTATATACAAGGACTACAGACCTGCCTTTGGTCGGAGGGCTGCCCAGGGCGGTGTTGGAGTTTATTACTCTGGGACTCTGTGGCCTGAAATCTTTTCACAGTGAAGGATGGATCCTTGGGATACGGACTCGGGGGATTCATGCGATTGGGGCGACTCTTCTGAAGAAACATCGTCAGAGGAAGATGAACCCGATGTCAAATATCATAAAGAGTAATGCCAATCATGTCGCTAGGATTGATGCTGTAGTAGAGTGATATTTTCAGTGTGTACCACTTATGGATGGTTGGGCTTAAATAAGATATATATCTGATGCCGCATCCATCATCCCATCTCCCATAAAGCGCTTCAAATGATCAATAATGAGCTTCAATGAGGTCTTCGCAGTTTGTGATCATTCAATCAAAGTTGCCATATTTTCCGTTGTGTCTGATTGTCTCATGTGATCTTCTTGTCCAGGGAGGACGTCAGGACAGCCAACGTCATTGCGGCAGAGGCGGTCACTTGCCTGGTCATCGATAGAGAGTGAGTATCGGTGAAGCGAATCCTTACAGATGCTAATCCTTTTGTGTTTTTGCCACTGAGAATGAATGCGTTTGTGCCGGTCAATGAATGTGTGTGTGACCTTTACTGACGCATGAACATGGGTGCAGCGCTGCACCTCAGCGGATCAGCGTGACACACTTTGAGGTTTAATTGCTTTCTGTTTTCATAGTAAAGACAGACGAAGGCTCTCATGGAAATGGCAGATTCATTTTACTGAATCAAGTCAATTATATCTCAACAACTACAAAAACACAAAGTGAAAACTATGCAGATTGCAGCTTTGAATGCTTGCGCTTCGCCGCAGTGTCTTGGTAGGATATCTGCTTGCATCGATTGGGAGTCAGAAAGGGTAATCGCCTCATTACCTGAAGCCTGCTGATTGATCCGGCTTCTATGTTCGGGCCTCCGCTTCATGTAAATGTTAAAGAGCCAGGTGTAAAATGTGGCTCAAATCAACCGCAGACTCTTTGATTTATGCTGCTCTTGTGCCGGAAAAATGTATGCAGGGTTCTTTTTAACTGATGCTTGTCGGCAGATCATCAAAAGATCTGATCTCAGCTCAGATGTTCTGCTTTATCCTTTATTCCAGTGGAATGAGTTGACATTTTATTAGTACGCTTGTAATTTCTTTACGGTAAGCTCATGCTTGGTCAAACAGAGTGGCAAATGAATATGGGGTGTAAGGAGGTTGACACCCCCCCCCTGGCCTCGGGGAGCGGGACAGAGACAAATGGGCCATCCTCACAGCTAGCAGAGTGGGTAGCGAGTGAGTCATTCAGCGCAGGTGATCCCCACTGCCTGCCATACAAACAGCTAATGCTGCGACAGCCCATAGAACAAGCTCCTTATCGGTTTAGGAGACGCTCGATACTTAGCATTAAACCCTTTGTTTAATGTGTGTGGATCTAATAGAATCCTCAATGTGCTATACATTAAATGTGATTGCGCAGCATGAAAAGTTAGGTAGGGTTAGATAAGGATGCCTGTAGAAGAGAAGGAGACATAGATGGGGGGGGGGGGGGGGGGGCGGAGGATAAAAACAAGTGGCAGGGAGCCACCGTCTGAGCCGCAATCAGGCAAACATTAAAACAAAAGCTTGGCTCGGAAGCAGACGCGGCGCTCAGGCATTACGGCCTCCGCAGGAGAAAGCGCCGTATGTATTACCTCTTCTGGCTTACAGCTTGATGAGCTTTGCATGAAACCCTCTCTGTTAGTTGTTTTCCCTTCTCCGAACGATTGAGGCTTCTGAGGATCGTATTGCAGCAAGTTAACCATCATGTTGGTTATTATTCTCCGACCCACATCTCATCCTGATCCTTCTTTAACGCTCACATCCACTGCAGTCTCACCGATGACAGTAAATTGCACTAAATTCTGACATATCCATAATAAATGTACTCATATTTGTTGTATGTTTGTTATCATGAGAGTAAAAAATAAAATTGGTGCTTGATTTCTTTTGTTCAAAATTAAACTGGCTTTGTGCTAAATACTGAAAGAGCATAGAATCATATGGATTTTATGTTTTCAATTGTAGCTTTTTTGCTCAATATTTATCTTGTATTTTGTTTTCTATTTTTAAGGCGTTGAAAGATTCATGCTCAGCCTCCACTCAAAGTTCTCCCTGCGCTCCGTCTGCTAGCACCGATTTACACCTCTTTGGGGCAGCTCTCTCTCTTCTTGTCTGTTCTCTGTGTTTTTTGTCTCTAAAAGCAGACTGATGAATATTTCATAGTAACCGGCAGGGTTTTTTTTTAACGGCAGTGTATTGTACTAGTTTCTCCAGTGTACAGCACAAACAGCTTCATTTCCTCTAAACATAAGATATTCATTCTCAAGCATCGGGCTTTAAGCTGGAGAGACTGGAAAGAACAAAATAAATCTCTGAAAGGTGCGTTTGTGTCCTGCTCTGACTTTTGCTGTCTGTTTCACAGCTCATTCAAACATCTGATTGGCGGTTTGGAGGACGTGTCCAGTAAAGGCCTGGAGGACGCTGACGCCAAAGCCCAGTAAGACAATGAGCTTTTCATTTGTGTCTGTCAATCAGCACTTTGCAAATTGAGTTGTTGCTTTGAGCATTTTGTTTTCTTTGTGTTTTAATTTCATTCATTAGATTAATTTTGGACAAACTGCAATGTTAATAGTGCCGTATTATTCCCGTCCACCGGCATTAACATTATAGAGAGGAACACGGTCTCGGCCCGTTGCTGGCGCGTCCCGCCTTTAAGTCGGTTACATAAAGAGACAAAACCCATGTGACCGGAGAGAAATCAGAGGCTATGACCTCTGCCTCTATATCCAGAAGAATTAATATGTACTCTATTTATGGTCGCTATGGAAACAAGAAAATAGTACACAGAGCAGGGCCTCTTGGAGCTCAGGCCGCTACGCACTGGCATAAATCTGATACCTTACTCGCTGCGTGCTACGTTGTGAGTCGAGGTGAGGAGGAACAGATTACAGGGGGGGCATGTGAGCAGGGGAATCTCACCGCCATAAAAGGGGAAGGAGAAGTGTAGATACACGGACGGAGTGAGGCGAGAAGATGAGCGAGCAAGATGGGAGACAAGGCGGACTAAAACCTCTGCCAAGTGATTTGGATGTGACTGCGAGCATCGGGCATCTTTGCTGAGTGAGCAGAAGATAATACCGTGTTGGACAGCAGCACTGGGGAGACAAAGAGGAGGGGTACAGGTCTCGCCTCTGGTAATCAGCGCTGGCCGTGCGGCCCTCGCTGCTCGCTACCGGTGAGGGCTCTTCTGCCAACAGATGTGTCTGATAGAAATAGACCTGCTGTGTGCATTCTCGACCCCATTATCCCATGTCTGCTTCTTAAGAGGTGCCGGATCCTTTTCGCCATTTGTAAACGTCTCCAAGTTGTACTCTAAAGCGAATGACCTACATATGAAGCCCCCCCCCCCCTATTTGCTCTCTCACGTTAAAGCTGCTTTCACCCTGATGAAGGCCTTACATTTGCATGTCATGTGGTCTCCTGCTGCTGCCCTACCCAGCAGAGCACATTGCCTTAGCCAGGGTCCCACGGTGACGGAAACTATCTCTAATTGGTCACAGCGGGTAAAAGCCATGCGCCGGTCCTGTAACTGTGCAACAAGCAACAGCTGATCTCTGTGTGGCTGACAGGTCTGTTCTTCAAAGGCTGGCTGCTCGCTATCGGCCGATATTGTTCCCGATCAAGCCTTTTGTATGCTCACTTTGAACACATCCGCCTGCAGGCACAAAACATGAACTAAAAGTATTCTGCTCAGTATTAGGAGCGAATACGGCACAAACAAATATGAACTAGAAGCCTTTCAAACCTCCTGGTTTGATCTGCTGGCGGCCCATGGCTCATTGCTCCCACCCTTCTCTTATCTGTACATTCTGAGTTGGAGACTGAACTGAACTCTAACTCCCATCAGTCCCCTCCTCTGTAATGCTTACTGTCCTTGAAAGAATTATAAAGCCATAGGAATACATGCGTTTTAATGTCTGAACTAGATGTTTGTGAAACTTTCCGTTCAGTATGAATACCTTACTTTCTACTTTTATGGCCCATCTTACAAGCACTAATTTCTTCGTGATCAAAGATGCATGAGAAAAAACCGTGGCCCAGTATGATCTGGCACGGCAAATGTTTGTTGAGGAGGTGCAGCGTAATAAGTTATTGGTAAATAAAAAAGGCATTTAAAGTGAAGTAGCTGTAAATTAGCTGTGCTCTGCTCTCCCGTGCGACAGGGTAGCACAACTGGAGCATAGGAAATGAAGCTAACAGCACACACAGTCATGCACACACACACACACACACTTAGACACAAGGGGATTGCATCATTCATTTTTATTATCTCATCTTCTCACGGTGGAGATTATCACCCTATAGGGTGCTACATGGCCTGCATAAGAACATTTTGAATTGCAGGGCTTTTAATGGATAGGACACTAATGAGCAGCACGTTATTTCGACATATAAGATTCCGATCAGGTCTACTTGCTCGTATCGTAGTCCATTTAGTGTTTCAGCCAAGTGTTTTTCTCTTGTCTATCTGAAGCCTCATTTATTTGTGTTAAAGTCTCTCCACCTTTCCGTGACTTCTAGAAAGCCTTTTCGTTCCTGGTTGAGACATGGAGCAGCAGGAAGAGTTTCTCCTGAAAGAAAACAATTGATTTCAGTTCATTGCAGTGAACTCAATCGGCGGTGGTTGCATTATTATATTTACTTGAAGTAGTAGAGCTCATTCTTCCCATTCATTTCCCTCTTTAAAACAACAACAACAACTCTTTTTGTGGTTCAGCCTTGGTTTTACTTCATCAGCCAGTATTATTCTCCTCACCCCAAGACTTCTGATGGGGAAACTCTGCCACCTGCTGGACAAATGTTGCAATTACTTTTAGGGATCTGCATGCTGTAAAATGGTCCACTAATTCCTTTGATGGAAATGCAAGACCCTCCTCTTTAATAGGACCACATTTCGTTGATTCTGTGTGTGCAGTGTGTGTGCATACGTCCATGAATACACATGTCGGTCACCCTGACATTATTAATGATCCCATCCGCCACACAGTAATTAATGTGTTCTCGGTTCCGTTCCTCAAACAGAGGAACATTCTGGGGATTTGGAGTGTGTTTCTGGGCTGGCTTCCAAATGAAGGGAGGGGAGCATCAGATGAAAGTGCTACCTCTGAATCATCTGTGCTCCTTGCTGTGTCTATACACACACAAATAAACATAAACATTGACTCTGGTAACAGGATGCGTTTCTGTGAAAGTCCATGCGCTGCAACCTGCCAACTTGCGCCCACAGGTATGCAGCTCGGGGGGGAGGTTGTATTGTTCCAGCTTGCAGTGTAACTGTTTATCTGTGGATCTGATGGAGAGAAATGATTTTACCTGGTTTCAAATGGAGAAATAATCTCAGCTTGACGTAAATCAAAAGCTACCATTTTATTAATTGTTGTCATTTTTCACACTATCCCTGATGCTACAGGCAGATTTATTAAAACACGTCTTTTTAAGGAGCATTGTTTTTGATAGCTGCTGTTATTGGCATATGGACTTTACGTGTGTGCAAATACCTGATGAGGGAATATTCTGTTCTGAGTGACCCAGATAAGGTTCAGTTCTGTCCTAAGCCCACTGATCCAGAGCCTGAGCAGATGAAGCTCTGTCTGAATCAAACAATAACCAGAGAAGACACCGGGTATCTGGGGATAAGGGGGTGCACTCGTGGAAACAATCTTAACCACCAGCATGCACAGCTCTCCAATGGAATGGTGGGGTGTTCGGCAATCTGTAGAGCCGGTTGGGTAGCGAGCAGCTCCAGTGTCAGATGTGCAATCTTTGTCCTTTCCTATTAAGTATGGGGACAGGATGGGGACAGATAGTCAGGGTTCAAAGACAGCTCAGAGTGGTTTAAGCTCAGCCACATTCTGTCCACGTGTCTATATTTATACTCTCCACATCCTCTGATTACTCGCCATTAAATCCTCTCATATATGCAAACAAATTAGCTGATGAGGATAATTTTGTTGAAAATGGATTATCTCTTTCTTTCATCTCTAATCCTGTTACCATTCTGTCTTTTTTTTCCCCTCCTGCATCACAGGTATGAAGCAGAGAATGCATTTTTCTCCAGTATCAACCTGGGAGACTTCAACATCATTGACACTCTGGGGGTCGGTGGCTTTGGCCGTGTCGAGCTGGTAGGGAGTGGGGGGGGGGCACTCTGTGACAGCAGCATGAATGGAACTCCTGTTTTACATCTTTACAACTGTCTCGCAGGCTGTGTGGGGTGACCCGGTGTAATTACTTCCCCGCCTTTCATCCAGGTTCAGCTCAAGAGTGACGAGAACAAAACCTTCGCCATGAAGATCCTGAAGAAGCGACACATAGTTGACACCAGGCAGCAGGAGCACATTCGTTCGGAGAAGCTCATCATGCAGGAGGCGCACTCCGACTTCATCGTCAGGTGCGACCCTTGCATTCATTTGCCTGTAATGCCTGTATACATGTCAGTCGTCATTTCACAAGGCTTTCAGCCCTGCATTCAAACCGCCACTTCTTTGCATTTTCCAGACTCTATAGGACGTTCAAGGACAGCAAGTACCTGTACATGCTGATGGAAGCTTGTTTAGGAGGAGAGCTGTGGACGATTCTTCGAGACCGGTAAGCCCTAGTTCGCCGAGTCGGATCTCGTAGAACTGCCGTGTCATGTTTCAGACGGTAAACACCAAACCACGTAGTTACGGTTACATCCATAAAAACCACCACAAGTATTTGAAACATGTTTTTTTTTTGGCAAGATTTTGTATTTTTTTTTATTTTTAGTTGTTGTTTTCCCTTCAGGGTTTTCAAATCATCACTAATGCCTGTGGTCTACATGAGCCCAACATGGCGATCGCTGGCATCGGTCACGTGCTTGTCTCTTAACAGTGAACTCTGCAGCAGTGTGTTAGATTATCAGTTGATTTGTAGCGTCTGCCTCAAGTGGGATGATTTCCAGAGATCATTTTCTTGAAAGTACTCTTCTCTGTATTTAAGGCTTAATGCATTTGTTTTCATTGGAATGCTGAAAAGATCAAGCCTCATGGTTGGTTTGGGAGAAGATGTTCCTGCAGGACTACCAGTGATGCCACGCATGCAGTTCATATTTCAGCTTGGTTGTCCTGCTGTGTTTATAGGGGCTCGTTTGAGGACTCGACCACCAGGTTTTACACAGCTTGTGTGGTGGAGGCCTTTGCTTACTTGCATTCCAAAGGAATCATCTACAGAGACCTCAAGCCAGAGAACCTTATATTGGACCACAGAGGTTACGCCAAACTGGTAAGGCATTAGCGAGGGATTGCAACCTCAAATTGTTCAGAAATCATATTTTCTTGAAGCTCAGAATTGTTGCCGTGATTGAAATGAGATTATATCCAGAAGCTGCAAGTAAGGAATCAAATAAAATGTTAATACCCGCCTTGTTCTAGCTGCAATTAAAAGACTGTTTATGCTGTAAATGAAGAGGAATAATTGAAATTGAGTTCTGTGGATTTGGGATGCTGCCATTCCGTTCTCTTCAGCAAGAGTTTGAAGCTTTCGGCAGAGCAGCAACTAGCTGTTCAACTCTTTCTGTCATCACCAAAGCGTTGACTATACATATGAATAAATATGATATGAATTAAAGTTATTATGAATGAATTTCAATAAAAAAAATATTTCTTTATTTTCCCCGTCCTTAGGTCGACTTTGGCTTTGCCAAGAAGATAGGTTTCGGAAAGAAGACGTGGACCTTTTGCGGGACGCCGGAGTATGTAGCACCGGAGATTATTCTGAACAAGGGCCACGACATCTCAGCAGACTACTGGTCTCTAGGGATCCTCATGTTTGAGCTCTTAACTGGCAGGTGGGGCTGTTATCTGAAGTATTCCAGTGATTGCTCAGCCTATGCATGGTGCCACACATTACAAAAAATAAAAATAGCGGCACATTTAAGCATGGCGGTTCAGTCCAGCACCACACATTGAACAATTGATTGATTAATTTCACTGCTGTAAACGATGCGCCTCTCTTACACAGCCCTCCGTTCTCTGGCCCTGACCCTATGAAAACTTACAACATTATCCTGAGAGGCATTGACATGATCGAATTTCCAAAGAAAATCACTAAAAATGCTGCCAACTTAATCAAAAAGCTATGCAGGTGAGTGTTAGTGCTTCCAGCTGTTTGAATTAATTGAAGGGATCTGCGTGTCGGTACATCATGAGTCGTTTTTTGGTGTCTTCTGCAGGGACAATCCTTCCGAACGACTGGGAAACTTGAAAAATGGTGTCAAAGACATCCAAAAGCACAAGTAAGCATGTTTAAAGGAGTGCTATTGTTTGCTTTATATGATTGTGCAAATCTCCATAAATATGCAGTGACTTACTGATGATGTTTGCCTTTAGATGGTTTGAGGGCTTTAACTGGGAAGGCTTGAAGAAGGGGACTTTGACGCCTCCTATTATCCCTAATGTAAGTGCACGCTGCCGAGAGCTCTGCTCAGCTTGATCTTCATTTGCAGTCAGTCTCATCCTCAAGAGCACTTCCTCGTCTGCATGTCCTGTCCCCCTGTTAACGATCGTTTCATCCCCTACTAGGTCACGTCAGCAGTGGACACAAGTAACTTTGACAGCTTCCCAGAGGACAATGAGGACCCGCCTCCAGATGACAACTCCGGATGGGACGTTGATTTTTGAATAGATTTTTTTTTTTCTTTCTAAAAACCAAAAGGATCTTCAAGGTCAGCACGAGGACACAGCTGTGTTGTAAAAAAAAAAAAAAAAACTGCTTCAAACAAGAAAGAAAAAAGAAAGAGCATATGGAAAAGAAGATAAATGGATGGATGGCAAACCCTCTGGGTCACCAATATGCCTTTATTTCACTGTGGCTCTGGATCAAACATTTGTAATGGGACTGCTGTAGCACAGCGTCGTCTTATACTCGTCTCTAAAGGCAAAGGCACAGATAGGGCAGGGATGCACACATGGACTCATGATTCAAATACACGGAATACAACGAAAGCGGATAATGGCACTGGGCCATCCGACACAGAAGGATGTTTAACGGGTGGATGATGGTTCGATGAGATGATACGGATGTGAAATATGTGATAATGGGCCACTCAAAAATAGGAGACGGCTGATGATTTAATTATTTTCTTCATGCTTATTTGATCAAGTATTTGGTGGACTTTGAAAGGGTATAACATGTTCCTGCAGTTGCTTCCTGGTTTTTGGGCATGCAGCTGCTTGCTGCCACCTCTGATGCTTCCCAGAGATCTAGACATTCCGGTTTCCAAGCAAAACTGGCATCAAGTGCTTAAGACTAACCTGAATGTCGATGATTTCATTCTCATTTGACATCCATAGGACACACAGCATGTACGACACTTAGGGATTGGAATTTACAAGCTGCATTCTCTCACACGTGAACACAAGTGGGCTAAAATATAATACTTAGTACATTTAATAAGATCAACATACCTTGAAAAGCACAATCACTTTGCATATGGTGGAAAGTGATGTGGCTCTTTAAGCGCCCAGTAATGAATCACTTATGACACACGTCTAGTATTTCTGTGAAACGTGTCATTATGCACTTAAGACCATTAACTGAGAAAGTCAACAAGTCGTAGCTCATCTTTAGCTGCGATAGATGAAGCCACACAGTTTTTCTGTTCTTCATAAAGCTTCTGATCACACACATAAATTCTTTATCCAAATCCCGCCCTGATGCCTCATCCGCTCCATCCACTCCTGTATAGTTCTGATAACTGTGAAGATGGTTTCAATGTCTTTGGTGCTGTTATTGATAAATTATGATAAGCGCCGGTGAGATTGGCAGTACTGGCTATTGTTTTTGTATTGTGACATTTTTTTTATTTTTTTTTTGTGGTTGATTTCTTTGTAACGTACTTGACCTTTTTGTTAGAAAATTGTGTGGATTTGTAAACTTGAGTGAGTATTTGTTTTATATCACTGTGGTACATCGTGCTAAGTGGTATTCTCGAGATTTGAAACCAATTTTTAAACTATTATGTTCATACTTACTGTATGAATAACCATCTTCTTCTTTGGAAGCAAAAGTTACCATATTCACATTACCTGAAGTCTACCTTGATGTCTAATGGAACAGAAGAAGATGATGATATTCTATGAAACTCACAATTTAGCAAACTGATCTCTCACCCAGCATACCACCTCATATCCCAAAGTCAGAGCATTGAATCAGAAGAAATGTAAGTGCCTTACATCAATGGCATACAAATTTGACATCACAAGTCCTTTTCGATGCTGCATGAACACATTTACACCTCAAACACGGATGTCTCTTCAAATGGCTGCTTCTCATCCTTTGTCATATCTAATAAATACATTGGTCACCGTGCAAAGACGATGTTTAGTCATTGAATGGAAGACAAAACTGTATATAAGTCATATTTCCTAACAGAAAAAAAGGAACAAAGAATCTGTCATACCTCATGTGACTGCAATGACATGCTTTTCTTTCGCCCTCCCAGTCTGGTAAAATGTGATCAATAAATCGTTAATGTGAGGATTTAGAGAAGGCAAGAATGATTTGCGGGACTTAGCATTTGATAAATATGGAAACGGTTTTCTTGTTTACGACTGTTGACAATCTTTGACAGGACGATGCCAGCGATTGTAATGCATCACGATCATCGGCCACATATTAGATGCTTTTTAGACATTAGAGGTGCTCAAGCACACTTTCAATTTATCTCAGCGCTCTTCCAAATGGTGACTCTGAATTATTCTAATTATCCTGTGTTACTTTCACTCCCTGAAAGAAGATATTTTATTTATGTTATTTACGGAGGCTAATTTTAGTCCACTTTATTCATTTTAGCTCAGCTGAGGAAGATAGCAAAAAGAAAGGGAATAATATATATTCCTTGTTACTCCTTTCTTTCTCATCCTCTTTTATTGTCTTTAAGATGTAGCATAAATGTTTGGCAGCGCTGAAACCATTGTTCAATGTTGAGCTAAAGGAAGCCGCCCCCCCCCCAGCAAGACAATCTCAATTAGCATAATGCTCTAAACTGCCGTGGATCTCCATCCATCTCCCTGTCAGTTATTAGAATTTAAATTCTTGTGGGCTGCATAGTTGCATGGTGGTTAGCGCTGCTGCCTCACAACAGCTAGGCTCTACATGCTGGGGCCTTCTGTCTGGATGTTGCATGTCCTCAGTGTGTGTGTGTGTGTGTGAGTTCTACAGCTTCCTCCAACAGTCACCAACCGAGCTGTGTATGTGCGTTGGCGACTCTAAATGACCTGTAAGTGTGAATCTGAGTGTGAGCATTTTGTTTGACAGGAGCGTGAGGGAGAGACATAGAAAACAGATTGAAGTTGGCACACAGAGAGAGAGAGAGAGAGAGAGAGAGAGAAGAGAGAGAGAGCACATGATTCAGGTAAGACATTGTATGGCAGTCAGGATCGCATAGTCAAAATGACAAACTTGCATTCACTACAATGGACGTCCAGAGGATTTCCCTTTTGTGTGCTGATAAACTGTTGTCAAATTTGGACTCTCCGCAGCCTCAACTGTTATCCATTCACATCATAGATGCTTTATTACCTCCACCATGGAGGGTTGGGGGAGGTCATGTGACTGCCTCCTTATGTCTATGTGCATTTGAAGCAGGATAAATCAAAAGCTTTTGGATAGAGCTCAATGAAAATATGTGGAATGGTTGACCTTGTGGAAGGAGATGGGTTGTTAGAATTTTTGATTTATCCGGGCAATGATATGGATGCAAAGTTTTGTTTTTTTTCTTTTGTGAACTTTTAAGCCTTGGTGGAGGTTTGTGCTGTCTGGGTGTCCTTTATGTTATCATTATACATCATTATTGAGCCACATGAACTGTGATTCTTTATAACTGTCAGTGCAAAGAGAGAATGAGTGGAGATTATTATTGTGACGAATCAGGAAAAATCTAAATGAGAGAAAAAAAAAGCATTCAAAATAGCGTTTTATTAAAGGCCTGATCCTAGAATTTTTTGATCTGAAGAAAGCTTAAAAGCTTAGAATAATAACATAATAAATAATAACATAAATAAAATAACTCCTCCCTGTAGTCCAGACTGAGACACAGATTTATCTTGCATAAATCATTGGGGGAAAAAACAACAACAGAAAGCCTATGCAGTGATAAAAATGAGTTGAAATAGGCAAAATACTTTTACAGTGTTAAGGGCAGGTTATGTTGATCACAAAGCCTTATGTGTACCATAACTTTAAAACCCATTGGTTTTGAGTCTTCTATTGACAGTCTTCTGCAATGTTACCTGATGTTTGCCTTGTGTTATAACGTTGTTTATTATGCTGTAAATGGATTTTGCGGAGTGCCACGTGTAATATTTTTTGAATTATAGAGTAAAAACAATACTTTTGAGTGCTGTTTGTCTCTTTGTTATTTGAAAATTGCTCCTGTGTCTGAGTGTGCACTGTGGCTATTGTTACAGTTTGCAGTAGCGGCCGCACGAGGGCGCTGCAGGCAAGTGAGAAGAACTCTCAACCCCCCCTCCCAACCGTAAAGCAGCCGCTGAAGGTTGCGGATGATTCAGCCTCTCTTGTCTCAGTGTTATTCGCACAACAAATCTGTTTTTTTTGATGGGGACAGGGGAATGTCTTCAGCCATAACAACAGGGTGACACTTCTGCCAGATCAAAGAGGATCAGAGTGCATCAAAGGGGCCTACCTTACCGGCACTGACATTTAGTAAAGTGGAGATAAAAGGTCTACTTCAAAAGATATGCAGCAATTCAAACACGCAAAGTGTTGCCGTGTGTTTGTCAGGTGTCTGACGCTCTCATAGTACACGCACGCATGAGCGCATGCACTAAAGCAGAGGCGACGTCCGGTGGACAAGATGCAGTCACAGTTACCGCAATGGTTTTCTTCAGTCACGCACCTGTGAACTTTTCTCTGAATCAAATTAATTTTCACTCTATTTGATTATTTAATAATAAATAAATAAAAACTGACAATTGCAAATAATACATTTACTTTTTTTTGGAGGGGGGGGGTCCTCATTTGAATATTTCTGTGTCTGTTGGGCTGTGGACGTTCCGCGCAATAGAGAGACAGATCACAGAACCCTGCCTTTAATCTCGAAGTGCCAGTCGAGCCTGAAAAGCCTCGCCGCGGAAGTCCATTAATTCGGTAAACTTTTCACGCCCCTTAATGGTCTGCATATCCTACATTGATGTCCGCCACTGGTGTAATCAAGCACACTTTGGAGGATAATTGCACCCTTTGCAATCAAAAGGATCAAATGAAGTAGTTAATCGACGCAAGTAACTTCAATCGCTGTCTTCTCACAGCCAAAGGGCAGTTGGGCGACTTGAACGTCAAAGAGAACTGGAACAATCAAACGGCTTCATGAAGAAGACCAACAGTTTATGGCGAAGGAAGGACGCGATCTCGCACTGTGCGGGATACGTGAGCGTTTTAAAACCAAACAGTGCAACATTGTGCAGCATGTAAAAGAAGATGTGATCGTTTCTATTGGCTGGACAAAATGATCTCATTATAGAGCATGTATATCAGTGTCAGTGACCATTACACCCCGATATATCTATTAAGAGTTTATAATTGTATAACTTCGGTGAGATTGAGATGAAACGTCATAAAGCACATCAATTTGTGAAATGTGTGAAATTAATTTAAAGAAAAACATGTAAAGATGTATTCAGGTTTTTTTTTTAAATACATGTAAAAAAAAAAAAAAAAAAAACATAATAAGAAATACGACCGACGTTCAGTGAATCGTGACTTTGGGTACTTTCAAGTTGCGTCATGGAGTGCCGGGCATGCAGACAGACATGGCGGGTCATTATCATTCCCTCAAACATTGTGAAACGCGCTTCAGCGCAGGGAGAATATGCACCCGCTTCCGTACAGTGGGGCTCTCTTTGAACCCCCCCCCCCCCCCCCCCCCCCCCCCCGGCTTTGTTGTGCACAGCGAGGGGGCGGGAAGACAAACAGGTCCACATGTATAAAGAGATCATCCCAGCGCTGTGCGTCGGGACGCTCCGAAAGCTCCGAGAAGAAACTTTCTGTCCATCTCGGGATTGAGGATTCTGGACTCTGTCTCTCAGTCATATTTGAGCTGCTGATCGGAGGATTTTTGTTTGTTTGTTTGTCACCGCAGCAGAGTTTACAGAGAGAATCATGCAGATGCCATCAGCGCGTCGCCTCATGGCCGTGTACCTCACCCTGTTTGGATACTTTGGGGACATTTCCGCGGGGACAATTCTGAAGAACGCGAATTCTATCAAAAACCTGCCCGGTGTTGCGGGCGGCAAAGGCGCCGACGCTGTCAGTCCGAGTCCGCGCACCTCTCCCTCCATCAGCATGGGGCACAAGATTCTCGTTGACACCTTGCAGGTAAAAAAAAAAAAAAACCCGTGCGTAAATGTCAAGTCTGTGCGTCACGAAGGAAGCTGCGCTTTTCCTCCAGCGTTTTACATGTTGATATTTCATTGACGCGCCGCTTTTGTCGATCAAACTCCAGCAGTCAGGTGTTTGCGCAGACGATGAAGACTGCGGCGGTGATGAGTTCTGTAACGACGCCCGAGGCGCCTGTCTGCCCTGCCGCAAGAGCCGAAAGCGATGCGCCCGGGATTCCATGTGTTGCGCAGGAAACCGCTGCGGGAATGGTAAGCATAAATATCCGATCGGAATGAATACTGACATTTATTTATTTATTTAGAAGTTGATGCTATACGGAGAATTAAGAACAATTGTAATGTAGATTTTTTGCGAACCATTGATTGCCTTGCGCATGATGTTGTAAAGTGATTCTAATTTTATTACTGGTAAAAACAGTAGACCTAAATATATTTCCGTCATTTTAGGTGTATGCCAGGTGAATGACATGGACGGTACAGACGCATACACCATCACCGGCTGGATCAAGCACAACAACACCTTGGAGCCTCATTCAAAAAAGCCCCCGACTCCTCACGGTCATCAGCCTCATGCTGTGAAAGGTGAGTGTGTGAATCGTCAGCCTTTATCGGAGTTGCGTAACAACGCATTCAAATGAGCTCTGTTCCATTGAACTCATTTTCCTCTCCTCTCGCTCTACTCTCCATCTCCAGGCCAGGAGGGGGACAGTTGCCTGAGATCCACAGACTGCTCAGAGGGACTGTGCTGTGCCAGACACTTTTGGTCCCGCATCTGCAAGCCTGTGCTGACGGAGGGCCAGGTGTGCACGCGCCACCGCAGGAAGGGCACCCATAGCTTGGAGCTCTTCCAGCGGTGCGACTGTGGCGATGGCCTGGCTTGCCGACCAGAGAGGGGACAGCGCGACCACAGCGTCGGCAGGACTGCCGCCCGGAACCTACACACATGCCACAGACGCTGACATAAATGCATGGAGACACAAAGACAGATATACACAAGACCCCCCCCCCCCCCCCCCCAGAAAATCAACTAGTTGGTCACAAACACTGACAAACACTTTTTCAGCCTTGCGTACACCCGAGACGCTGACAAACACATCGACACTCAACACCTAAGACATTCTTTCCTGCTAAAGCTGCTGACGCAGACAGCACCCGGGGAGATAGACATGATTCCTGGATAAGTGATACGCCCAGGGGGGTGCAACCGTGCAAGATGGACTGATCCAATTCCCCATCAACAGATGAGGAGTTGGAAGTTAGGAAGTGACATGTCAGAAGTCTTGGGAAGGTCAATTTCATGTTGACGGTAATGGCAGAGCAGTTTTGTTTCTCTTTTTATGGAACTTCGAGCCTCAGGTATTGCAGTAAATTACTGTTTTGTAAATATTGTCTTTGAGGTGGCACTTAATTGAGCAATTGGTCAACACCAGTATTATAAGACATGGTGCTGCATGCATTGTAAATGTGTTATATATATTGTTTTATAAGAAAATGTTCTATATAGTTCTATATGTTCAAAATCCGAGCATTTTATTTGATTTATTAAACATCATGTGATAACCTCATACCTCGCTGTCACTCATCTACTGTGTTGCACAGAAACAAAAGGAAATGTCAAGGATACAAATCTCCATTCGTGGGGATGGGAAAGACTTCTGGGGAAAAAAAAGTTACTGAATTCCATAAAACACGAGTTATTTGAACGTCACTCTGTTCTGTTTAGTCTTTACAAAGCCGTTGTGCAGGCTGAGAGGCTTCAATTGGCTGGTTTGGTCTCGATATGCTTTTCAGACTCATTACACACAAATGCTGCAATGTGGGCAGGGGTCACACGCACATAAATAAGGTCGACAACAAACATACATTTTAAATGAGTCATTACTGGCGTCTCAACAGGCCACATCCTGCTAGAGGATGCTGCATCAGGGTTATGTCATCAAGATGAGCATTAAAAACAGGACAGGATGCTGCCAAATCAAATGATAACTGCAAAGAGGTAATAACAAAGTGTGCACTGTATGTCCTGCCGAGCCACATGACCCTAGTTTGCTAGTTTGTAATTATAACTCTTCTGCCTTCGTGTGCACCAGAGCAGATAGATAGCTATCCAAACTAAAGCCTCTAATTACTTCATCTTACTCAGTCCGCACAAGGATTCAGCAAGGAGGCGCACGCAGATTTTGTGATGCAGCTTTAACAAAAAGTCACGAGACTGTTGAATTGCACAGCACACCCCATTTCCTGGCTTTTGCACAATGGATGTGCTCTAATATGCAGGCAATGAATCCACCTTGTGCCTGTAATTAGACCAGTTTAGATTAGAAGATTGCACGAAAATTACCGTACTTTCAGCTCGATCCTTATGACAGTTGAAAAAGAGCACGAGACACTCCTGATATCTGACTGAGAGGATAATCTACTCATGAGTTTACGTACATTGAGGTTCATTTGCATATGCATATGCTGTATATACTGTACAAAAGTAGTAGTTTAACAATTGCATGAAACACAAGACCAAAAACAACATTCCACCTTCATGATGAGCACGATGCAAAATTTCGAGATGGTTCTGTTTATACTTGAAGTTTTTGGGACTGTTATACCATAGTATTGCTACTTATATTTAAAGTAATCTGGATACCCCCCCCCCCCACGTGCTCTAATTCCTGCATTCATGCAGACGCACATTGAGACACACTCCGTTTAAAGAATTCAGGGTCCATTCTTCAGAATAATTAAGCGTAGTGGAGGCATTGTCCGCAGTACAATACACCAAGCACGTTCAGCCAAGTCATGTTTGTGAGGGTACTGGAAACTGTGTGTGAGCCTGTCATCATTACTCCAACCACAGACTAACGCAAGCCACAGGCATGAGGCTCCTGGAAGGCCAGCATGTACCGTGTGTGTGTGTGTGTGTGTGTGTGTGTGTGAACTTCAGACAAACAACAACAACATTAACATCCAAAGCAACAGACATGCAGCCACAGTCTTGCGCCCACATGCCACCTTGCAGCAGTGACACTGGTATACATGTTCAGACATGAACAAAAACACTTACAAACCCTCGTATAAGTTAAACTTGGGGTGTGAGACGTTTGGAGTAAAAGTGTCCTCGCCCACACAACGGCAGCCAAACCGTTGTGTGTTGTCATAGCGAAACAATGATTCAGCATTTCCATCGATTTTCACAATACTGTATATTTACAAAAACGGGAAGCATGCAACTCCGGCAAACCTTTACCTTAGCGACACACAGGAATGCTATGAGTCATCAAAACAGGAGTCATCAATAATGCATCAGAATTTGCAACCTCATCTGATGCAAATTCTGTTGCTTTAGTGAGTCTAAGTGTGTGTGTGTGGGGGGGGGGGTATGTTTAATTTGTGAGTAATGCTCCAGATAATCCAGTGATTTTAATACCACTGCAATTTGTGCATATTTTCTATGCATAACTCATCAAGGTGTGATGTGTTGAGGCAATGAAAACCAAAGCGTTCTTGTTTATTCTAAAAGTCTTAAAAATCTTATCTCACCCCTTCAACTCCTTCACCGTAATCCCTAACTCATAATAACACAAGTAGAGACACAAGTAAGTTTTTCTCTGGTCAGGTACCCGTCATACATGCTGTTATTCTAGCATCACTGCCAGATATCAGGCTCATAAGTGAACCATCAGAGATGAGAGGGTCGAGAGCTGAGGCGGTCGATACAGAGAGAATTGATGTTGTTGTTTTTTGTCAGATTGAAGAAATGACATACTTCTGGATTAAACATTTGGATCAAAACCAAGTTCATCTGTAAACCAAATTTCACAGGCAAGATGTCAAAGTGGATGCTGGCACCGATGACTTCACTGAAAAGAAGCACAATGCTCACTATTCATCCTCGTGGGATGACAATCTGCTTGATTGAGCAATAAGGAAGCAAAAATTCCCGGCCCTTGTGAAATGACATTAAACAAAGGACAACTCATTCGGCAACAATGCATGTGTGTGTGTGTGTGTGTGTGAATGCAGGTGGAGGACAGGTTTGATTAACTGATTTAACTTCTGGGTGACGCAAACACAACAGACTGGTTTTGATATAACAAAGTGATGTTTTATTACACTTTGATTGGATCTCATGCTACATGATAAATCACCATTTATTTTCTTGTCTTTCCCCTTTTTCCCAGCATATTTATGTTAGTTACGACCCGTGGGATGATAAGAAAGTTTAATGTTAATGCAGCCCACGAGTTTTATATGAATGTATTATTATTTTAGTCAATGAATGACATCACATTGATTAATAGGTCCTGGTCTGAGCTCTCTACTTGAAGCAATGGTTTGATATTTTGGGAAATAGTGAAAGTGTGTATGCAATCTATTATTTTATTCATGATATTATCTTGTGTTGTTAATCTCTCTCTTCCTTTCAGAAACTGCACACAACACGTGAGATCTCCCTTCCAGTCTGAGCACCATACACTATCTATGCACCAGTAAGACATTCACTTTACCTATCTGTCTTCACTTGTTCCCAGTCTAGATAGGCTAATGGGGGAAAAACAATCTAATTCCTTTATTATAATTAATCAAAAATACCAGCATGTGGCTCATGAGATATTTCCAGTTAACAGGAAAGCAGTGGGCGGGGCTTTCCAATGCGGAGAGCACGAGGCCCGCCCCATCTCTGCTGCAATCCTAAAGACGGAGGTTTAGTTCACCAGGGGAGGCCTATGAATGACTGGTTTGATCCATCCTGGTGTTCCTTACATCTGCAGCTGACACCTCCACTGTGGTCTCTCTGATGATGTCATGCCATGCTTGACTCCCAGTTTACCACATGAAACTCAGTTGCTCTGACTTCAGCTAAGTGTTTTTGGCCCAAAAGCTGCACGAAAGTTCAAGTAAAGAGATGACCACAATGTTCTGAGTTTTGTTATGCTTTGTTGCCCTCTGGACTCATGTTTATTTTCCCATTGGCTATTGGCTTGTTCAGCAAACTGCCTGGTCTTGAGGGTTGGCTCTTAAGTGGATGCTCCAGCACCTGTGTCCTTCAGGTGGATTCCTCCACTCTCTCCAACCCCTCCATGTGCAAGAAACCCCGCAGCTGTGACCAGTTCAGCCAATTATTTATACAAATACACCAATACACAACATCTGCCTCCTCTGCCATTATAGTGAGTGAACCGTTGAACATGGAGTGGGGGCAGAGTTATAACTGGGTGTAAAAAGTCCTACTCTTCATTATGGTCGGTTCACAAGCTTGCTGTTGGCAGCCTGGGCCTGCGGCTCGGACAAGGGCCAGGTCCAGGTCCAGGGCCAGAGCTGGCTCAGCTGCTGACTGCTCTGTTAAGTCTGTCTCAGCCACAACCACATTGCACAAGACTTCTTCACACATATAATTTACTCATTATTCGCAAAAAGATTTCAAAGAAGTCAAAACAAATATATTGCTGTATGAGAGAGTTAGTGGAAAACACAGACTGAGTGGGTATTAAGTAAAAAATACAGTTATATTCAGCTTTATGACAGTCTTATAGTGTGGCTGGCAATTAGCATGGCTGATTGAAGCCAGGCAGCCAGAAAAACATTATACTTTGAAAAATACTTTGTAGTTCTGAAGAGAGCCGTAGCCAATGATTAGATTATGGCAGTATGGGTGCGTGCCAGCAGTAGGCATTGTTGCCTAATCCGTCACGCTCACAGCAGACAGACTGCACTTTGGTGAGGGGCAGGAAATAGATGTTTCTGAGCCATCGGTTCCTTCCATAAAACATCCTCAACAGGAGATAAGTCTGTCTGAGACATGGAAGAATATCCCTGTGCTTAAACAGTGACGTCAAACGCCTAGGGTGCTTTGTAATGGCATGCCTTTACCCAACAGGGAAGTATCCAGTGAGACAATGGCACATTAATGGTTTCAGGGGTTTAACCATTGTCCCATTAACAGTCATCAGGCCTTAATCAGAGCCTTTCTGGTTCTTGCCATCTCCTTTCATGCCATACCCCCCCCCCACCGCTGGCCAGCCATCACCTTTAAAACCCTTTCATGTTCCTTGCTTGTTTTTTCATCCTGTCAGAAACACTTACATTAACCCCACCAAAGAAAATTGCTGATGCTCAATCTCATTTGTGTGGGGATTTTACACAGGTGGCGTCCTTGGTAAAAGAATGAAAGAGAGGAGGCCGGGGCTCCAATCTCACCGGGGGGCAAATGGATTGGATTGTCTTGACCCAGCTGGTGGGGCTAAGCTGGGGACAGTGTGAGACCCGGGGGATCATATCAAAGGCAGTCTTCAGAGGGTTTTCTCAGCGGCACATTCGTACACTATCTAAATGTTGATTTGCTCACGCCAACATCTGAGGGTCTCTAAATGAGCTGACAAAAGAGCACACCCAATCAATGTAAATGTGTGATGTGTCAAGTTCATTCCTCTTCATAAATATGTGTGTGGGTTTCTCCTCTTCACTGCCGTTTGTTGTTAAACCTGACCCAGGTGAAGTTTAAGCCGCTGCATGTTGATTCCAAACCGGAGATTTTCAGCTTGAAGTCTACTTCCTATGTGAAATCGACTGCACACGACTCCATTCTTTTAGCAATGTGTACGCTAATTTGTCCTTGGCCTCATTGTATCACCGCGGACTTAACTGGTGTCCTTTGAGAATCACAACAAAGGCAAAATGGATTACATGCCGTCTGATGTCATTCACATTCTGTGTTTGAGCTTGTTTGACTGTGAAGGTAAGCAGCAGACGGTTGTCAACACATTGTCTGTTTCACCACTAAACTAGAAACCACAATATCCCTAGAATCAACAATTAAAAATGAATTACAATTTAAGAACAATTGAGTCCGGAGAAGCTAAAAACAAATTATGGTAAATAATGAGTATGGTTTGAATTCTTGTAAATCTGGCATTAAGTTGTTTATGCCTCATTTTGAAATGCCAGTTTGTCACAGCATCAGTATAACAGTCCATTTGCTTCCGTCTGACAAACATCCCTCCGATAAGCAGCTTTACTGAGTTCATCATTTACAAAAACTTTACAAAAAGCGGAATATTTTGTTTAAAGTTAACATAGCACTAGTAAGCAGTGATCACTATAGATCGTAATTTCTATGTCATCCATTGGGAATTTCCCAAGGCTTCCTTGAATTTCTTCTCTTTTTTTTAGATTGCAGATTTAAGAGAAAACTTGGTGTCTGTGAAAAAGTTGTAATTTTTTCAACCAACTTGTAAATTTAGCAGATGTCATAGGTCTACATTAAATTAAGATATTGTGTCATTTGGCCCACTGCTAAAAATCTACATCTCGAGGAAGGATGTGAGATCACAGATGGAGATGGATTACAGTGTAATGTGTGAACTAATGGACTTAGAGCTGTTCACATATTTCCGAGCCCCGAGGAAGGATGGACCTTAATACCATGAACAATCTATGTTGTTGGTGAGGAAATACTTGGGAACACCCTATAGCCTCAGCAAACAACCGTGTGTGTGTGTAAGTGATAGATCACACACAGAGATACTCAAACTCCCACTGATAACCAGAGACAGAGACAGATAATTAAGTTTAATGTTCATGACATCTTTTCCGAGCAGCTGTTCTCGAATTCCCTGCTGCTACAAACCACAACATATTCGAGCATCTGTTGAAGAGAGCCGTTGATGCACTGAATGAGAGTAGTTTCTGGGTTAAAGGGAAGAGAAAAATCAGGATCAGAAGCGTCAGTCTCAGCCCCCGTTACTAAACGTATGTTCCAACGCTTCTTTGCTCTGATGCTAAGCATGCTGACTGTGTCCTAAGCGCTTACCTCTGACTTTGCCCGTTGGCAAATATTTGCTAGACGAAACTTGCATTCAGAAGTGCCACTTCACTGTCTCCTTTGCACCGTAGTAGTGAAGGCATCTAACATCTCATTTAAACTGACCACATAGTGTTTTTGTTTTTTAAAGCTGTTGGCACGCGTTGGCTTCTCTCTACAACTCTAATTAACATTCCTTCCTGATAAAACAATAATTGCTTGAATACGACTGAGCTAAGCTTGCAGGAAGTGATCTAAAGAGCTGATAGGAACCTGAGATTACCAAGCAACTAACTCTGTTCCACGCATAATGTTTAATAATCACCCCCCATCACCCCCGTTGTCCCATCACCAATCTTGTCCAAAGTTATCTTCAAACTGCAGCTTTGCCTTGCGGCAACAGGCCTTATCATTTATTGATTATGTCTCTCAGATTAAAGGACCTGCTTTCATTTCCACAAGAATGTGCCCCGGTCTTTGTGTCCATATGGAAACATTTGCCAGACAGATGGGCTATTTTCCCCTCTGGAAGAGGTCCCGCTGGTCAGAGAGGATTCACAGGGACCTGGGAAGCAATGGCTGCTGCTGTTGAAATCCAGTTGTAGGCCACTTTAAATTCCAGCCATCTGTGTCATCTGCATTTGTCCAGTAATATGAAAGAAATTGGTGATGAGAACAAATCAAAAAATACTTTAGACACATATAGCAAAAATCATGATGTCAACATTAATCACATAAGTCAGTGTTACAAGTCATTTTAGTTTCTCCAACAATTCAGGGCTGTCAAATGGATATATAATACAGCCTCAAACCTCCCAGGGGTGCCTCAAGATTCCTCGTCTTAATTCCATCTGCTGAGAAGCTGGACTGCCTCAGTGCGGGTTACACAAATAACGAGACATTTTGTCTTGGGGTAAGTACTAATATGCCGCTGTTGTTGCCCAGACTGCCTGTATCTGGGTTTTTTGGTTTAGATGTTGGTTTCGCTGTCCCTGAATTGTGTGGTTTGCAGCAGCTAAATCAGAAAGCCACAAACATCTCAGCCATTTTGATAGGCGCCAAGCTGGAAAGACTCCACATGCAGCACTGTTTTCACTGCTGCTGCTGCCCATAGCAGAGTTTTCTGCAGCGTCAGCGAAGCAACTAAATTGAAAAAGTTCTTGTTGACAAATTGAAAATGTGCAAATAAAATAAATATAAACTCAAGGCAGTTAGAGATCGTAAAATGTTATGGATTGCAAAACTAATGGGAAAGCGCTGAGGTTTACTTATGGAGGAATGGAAAGACGTAAAAAGTGAGTGAAAGTGAAAACCTGAAATATTAAATGCATACTTTCAAGACCTGAGAAATAGAGAAACATATGCAATTCCTCTTGTTATTTTTCAGAAAAAAATAGCAAGTTTTACACAGCCTGTCTTCGGTGTTGCCTTTCCGCCTTGGTGTTCTTAATTCATTTCTAAAGTACCAAGATAGAGTTGGGGGTATTGTTGTTCCATCTTAGAACCAAATATATGTCTCTGTAAAAGGGTTAATAAGGCGAGCTGGCAGGATTGTACCGAGTGCAATGTGTTGATCATGTAATGTATCCAACCCACGGCTGCTGAAAATGTGATATAAGCCAAGAATGTCAAAGAGCTGCTAACTTTACAACGGGGGGTAGTTTTGAACGACCAGACCTCAAATGTGTTAAATGTTACTATTGTTTGAGTTCTGGGAGAGTAATGGGAGATAATCTTCCCCATGATGGACATACGTTTCACTGAAAGCTGACCAAAATACATTTATCATCCAATTTTCTTTCAGAGCATGTGGCTCATATTACACCTGAGCCACAGGGTAATTTTGCAAGAAAATATCATAGGTTTGGGAAGGCGGTTCAATGCATGACAAGAGTCAGAAGTAATTGTGATATTTTATAGCATTTAGAAACATCGTTTGAGAGTGACAGAAAGAGATCAAGTTCATTGCTTTAATGAAATGCTGCTTGTTCACTGTTTGGAACAATCGGGTTGTTTATGGAGCCAATGTGTTCCCAGTGTGGCCGTGGGAGAAACAGAGACTGGAGGCCGTCCGCTGCTGCCAGAAGCTGGATCAGCACCTTGGAAAGCACTGTCTCGTCTCTGTCTTCGTCTCCGCACCGTCCTCACAAATCTGTCAATACAATATATTAAAATGGAGATCAGCAGGTTGGTTTAGGTCATTAGCTCGGAGTCAAGTTGGTGCAGATATGAAATAACTCTGACCGTTGCTCCTGTCTTTTGTTCCGACATGTCATGTCACGGCGTGTCACTAGATGCAACTGCTGTAACAAATTGAAATAAATATTTTACACACATTAAGAAGTGTAAAAAAAATGTTTTTTTGTTTTGCTGAGGCAGTATTGCCAGATACAATCCACTCCTCCTCCAGGCCAGCGTGGATCTTAATCCACGCCGAGCAGGAATAAGTTAAGCATCCGGTGACAGTTTAGTAGCTTTGATTCAGGTTTGGAAAAGAGGAAGAGAAGAAAAAAAAAAACCAAATAATTGGCTAAAGATTAAAGATAATAATTAAGTGATTAAATATCTTAAATTGGAGAACAACTTCAGATTTGACTGAGCCCACCCACCAGTGTCTGCTGTGATTGGTCCTTGGGACTCTATAGGTTGATGCATGAGGCTTAACCAGATCTATTTGTGTGTCTGTCCTTCATTGTTCTTCTTCTTCCTCTTTCAACTTGTCCCGTCAGAGGTCGCCACAGCAAATCAACTTTCTAGTTGGTGGGCATGCTTAATTCTGGCAAAGCTTTATGCCGGATGCCATTCCTGCCGCAACCCTTTGCATTTATCCATGCTTAGGACCGTTTAAAAAAAAAGTATTGCTTTTTTTTAGTATGTATCACATCATCTTTGATAAGAGACATTAGTTCGAGCACACACTCACTCTAACAAAAATCTACTACAAGATCAAACAGCATGTAATAGAATTTTTTTTTTTTGCAAGCTTGGCACACACCATTAATATTCATGCAGACAGATTAAAGAATGAAAAAAAACTGGCTTAGTAGCACGCATTTCTGTGAGATGAAACATATCATTGGTCTGCGATCAAAAACACATGCAGCATCATGCTTGCCCAGAATTATTGGATCCAAGTGAGCTGGTCACTCACATACAATATTTTCCAGAATACAGGTGTTCACAATCCTTTCGAATTAACCTTGTTTACAAAAACAGCAGTAAAGAATTGGATTCCAAAAAATGTTACAGGCAACAAGGCAATTAATGTCTGTGTACCAAGTCAATTGCCCTCTAACTACTAATGGTCTGGAGCTGAGTACCAAGCCTGTTTTTCATGGAGCAAATCGACTTGCAAGATGTCCAAATGTTGCCACAAAAGACAAGAGCAATTTTGAAACGCTGGCTGACTGGAGACAGAGTGTTTTGTTTTGTTTTTTATTGTAGTTGTTGTTGTGCTGTGCATGTAATTTACTGTCAAAGTAATCAACTTAAACAGTTTAACATTTTTGGAAGTTTGTGCATCAGTTGTGAGGAATTTCATTCAGCTGGGGGTCAAATTTGGTCAGGGCTGTGGTTTTTCCAAAGAGCGAGAGAAAGAGAGAGAGAGAGAGAGAGTGAGAATAAGAGCGGCTAGATACCTCTTAAAAAAAGAAAAACACGAATAAGTGGTGAATTTATTATTAACATGTAATAAAGATGCTTTTTTAAATTATCTGAGGCACTTGGAGCTGTGTTGCCCTTAAATGACAGGTGCAATACAATTCAGGATTATTATTTTAATTGTAATAGTATTAAGTTTCGATTTTCTTCTCTTCATCCGTCCTCTGATCTGTCATGTTCAATGTGAGGAAGCTTAGCCCTACTCCTCAGAGATCTGTGAGTGCATCGTGGGGAATGTGCCTCCTTCCTGACATCACAACGCTCTTTATCAGACTAACAACAGGGGAAGGAGAGGAGGAGAGGAAGAGAGGATGTTAAGATGTTATAGGACCGGTTTGGAAGTTGGAAAAAAATGAGAGCTCTTTGTGGCCAGTTATCTGACAGGATATGAAGCAACTCCATGGGTCTGGCATTGCTCAAAATAGCTTCCTTCAATGGGTATTAACTTTAAGAGTCATCCCCTGACCTGAGGCTACAGATGTCTGAGAGAGAGAGAGAGAGAGAGAAAGAGAGAGAGAGAAACAATTTCAGGAAGAGAAAAGACAGCCGGAGGGTGTTTAAGAAGTTCCGTATTTTGGTAATTGCCCACGATAAGATGCAGCAATTAGCTGGTAGTTGTGATGATTATCAATGGCAGCAACCAAACAGATGTTGGTGCACTGCTCAAGCTTTTAAATGCACCAGTGTTTCCTGTGCTGACTAAAGTGCAACACTGACAGGTCTGTAAAGTCTGCAGCGTTCCTGTGAGCAAAGGAGCAAGATTTAAAATGTATTAACAAAAATGTATCGCATTAAAGAACACTTAAATACCTCATGCATGCAAATACCAGCGTGCCACACACACACACACACACACAGTCTGAGTATTATTATTGTTGCTAATGGGATCTAAGCGGACATCATTTTCCTGATGTTCTGTAATTGTATTCAAGGGTTGTGTTCCTCTCTTGCTGCTGGGACACAAAGTAAAGCCAACTCCATGGAAGTTATTAATGCAGGAAGTCCCTGTGGTGCGCTACTAATGTGTGTGTGTTTATAAATATATACAGAGATGTTGCCCTTTTGACCCCTTTGCAGGTATCTTGGGTTCTTGCTGTACCTAAATACAACCACAATTGTGACTTTATTCAGCCAATCTTTGTATAAAATGCAGCGAAATGGGAAACAAATCAGTTGCAAGTTTCCTCTAGTTTATTTGACACACATTTCTTCTGTCATGGTTAATCTTATATCATTTCCACAGCAAATATTTTAAAGTGAAAGAGGGACTAATGCAGGTTTTGACCCTTTGAGCTACCTTTTGGAGCTTTACCTTTTGAACTTCATGAGAAAGATACACAACAGATCTTTATGAGTCTTCTCAGAGAAACATGTTTATGCCGTCTCATTATGGGGTTAGAACATGATTTGTATCTCCATTCTCTCCTATCACCATGCATGCACCTTTGTTTGCACCTTTGATCAGTAGCGACAAATCACACTTATTTACAAGTGTTTTCCATTAATTAAAATGTCATGTTTTCATTTGCTATCTATACAGATAACACTGTTCAACTCACCACAGTCTCAAAGCAAGAAGACGTCTTGTCATAACAACACAGCAGCTCTTTGTCTTTACACAAATGAACACTAATGCAACCTGATGAAGTTACATTTACAACCCCACATAGCCTGGGGGCAATTTCCAACAGAGATTCTTCCTGTTTTGCTTCATCTCACTGAACATCTGGAGTTTTCCCATTATGTGCTTTTATTTGTCCGTTGGCTGCATCACCATCCTTCACCTGTGTGGCTGTGTTTCCTACTGTGTACCTGAAGAGGAAGGCCATTACTGTTGTGTATCCAAAGAAGAGATTATCTCTACAGCACTCAAAACACGCCAGAGTTTTCTCACACATGCGGCAAAAAAAAATAAAAAAATAGCCAGAGTTTCACTTTGATATAGAACTTTGAGCTCTAATGGACATATAATATAATTTACAGTCAAATGTTCACCCTGCTTTGTGTTTCACTAATTCCAGGAGACAAAATTCTTTTTCAGGCTGTCAAACAAACTGAAAGACATTCACATTTGAATCATGCTGATAAAAATATGCTTCCACTTTGACTTGATTCAGATATAAATGGACGCTATTTGATGTTTGTTTCATTCCATTGCACCGACTGCATTATGGAGCAGCAAGGCACGAACCAAAACTAAATGTGTTTAGAACATTTGGAGGTGCATTTAAAAAAAATATTTTTTTAAAGTCAGTTCCTGCTCCATCAATTACTCACCAAGAGTTTGGGAAACTGTATTAACTTGGCTTCCTTACAGCAGCAAAGTATCCTTCTTCTTCTTTACAGGGATGGATTGTGTCATTTCCACTTTAAACCAAAACAGCTTTTAACCCAGTGTTTGGTAACAACTGAACCATTCACCAGCAGATCTTCTGCTATCCCTGACTCAATAATATAGATCTACACACTGATAGCTTTGATTCCAACAATTAAAAAAATATGAGTCAAAACAGGCTGCAGGAGACATATGACTCTGTAATTATATAGATGGTATAATTATGAATCAGGCATGTATATAATTCATGGTATCATTATGAACCTCTGCAGTTATAAGCCACTAATGGGAACTGGGAGTGAGAGGTTTTTTAACATGCAGACAGCGAATTACTGTGTAGACCTTGTTAATTGGTTAGGCCCCTTAGTTTAAACAGGGAGCGTGAGGCTGGCTGATTTATGAAGCAGCTGCACACATACTCCAAACTTGATGAGGCATATCTTCAGGCATCTTTTAACGATGCTTACCAGAAGAAGCACGAGAGAAACACGACAGAGGGACTGACCACATTGCGAGAGAACTTGGCTCACCGTGAAACAATGACACAGGTAGCTCTGATGTTTTACAAATCAGAATAATAAAGTCTGCCACCGTGTGTTCACACATAAGATGAGCCTAAAAAAAGAAAAAGAAAAAAAGCTGCTATGCCAAAAAGGCTAAACAATTAGCTTTGCGGTCATTTAAAAAAAAAAAAAAGAAGAAGAAGAAGACAGGGAAATTTGGATCACCAAAGCTGCTTGGTTTTATATGGAAACAACTGTGGCTGCATGATTGGCTCTCATGGAAGCCACATGACAGGGAGGCCAGGAGATAGAGAGCCAGCAGGCCCGGCACCGTGTGTGATCTCACCACACTTTTGATGTTGTCCCCCTCCATTTTTATCGCATCTCCTCGATAGTCTCCTGCTCTCGCTGCCCGGAGAAAGCACGCTGGACGGTGGTTGTGGGTTCCGGTGCCTTTATTGGTCTGCATTATCTGATCAAATGTACACTTCCTGGGCTAGGCCTGGTCAACTTGGAAGAAAGGAAATGGGGGGTGTGGGTGGTGAGCGAGTGCAGGGGTGGGGGTAGGATGAAGCAGTAGGGGCTGAAATGTGATCCGGAGCCTGTGTCACATTAGCCTTAACGGCCGCGTGGCAGACGCTCTGGCACCACAGAGTGGAGAAGACGGGTGGTGGAGGAGGAGGTGGAGGACTAGGAGGAAGATGAGAGAGACAGTGATGCGGGAGCATCATCATCCCCGCTGGTAGATTATCTGGCACCCTCCCAAAAAGAAGACAACAAGAGAAAAATGGCGCTCATCCCCCAATCTAAGTCACCTTTGTACCCACAGCACACACATCATCACACTCTGTCAGCCTGTCATCCCAAGGGGTCATGGTCAATCTGGCGCTCCCTCTTTCTGTGTGTCATGTTGTCTCTCCCCTGCTCTGTAATTTCCTCCCCCCCCTGCCCCCCCTCTCCTCTTTCCCAGAAAGAATGCGTCTCCTGTCGCTCCACTAGTCAGTGTCAAGGGGCTAAACAGCCCATTTCGGTGTCTGACTCAGTTGCGGAGTTCAGTGGTGCCTGAAGGATTCCGTGAATTCCAGCTTTTGCATCCAGAACTGTGACGCCACCTGAGGGAACGTCACAGAGATCACACTAAGCACTTCCTGTACACACTTAGTATTTATCTTTCACCCATCAACGTAACCCTGTGTCATGCCTGGAAGGCAAGATTTCAGGTCAGGGTAAAAGCCAAGGTAACTGCATGTGAATCATGTCTCTGAATGCAATTTTGTCCAAACTGCTGATGTTGTGCAGATGAATGTCTGTTAATCGAACACAGAGTGATGATGACAGAGGGGATGAGAGAGCAAGGGAGAGTAACAGAGGAAAGGAGAGACAGAGCCAAAGTGAGAAGAGTGGAGGGGGTAATGACTAGGTCTGCTCAGGACAGAGGAGGCGACAGAGGGGGAAGCGTCTCAGATCGTCTCCTCGTGGCTCCTACTTGGCGTCTGTGATCTTCGGACCCTTCACGCAACCTCCCTTATTACAAGGCTTCCCTTCTCCACACGGGCACCACTACAAAATGGAGCAATTACATTTAATTAGGCTGCAGAGGGTAGCTCGCCTGCCCCATCCCAAAACCTCAGAGAATCGCAGACTTCAGGTAACACAACGGTCGGGGAGAACTTCAAAGAGATGCAAAATTACAGCGCCATTAGTGGAGCCACCACAGAACTGCTGTGAAGCCAAGGAATTATTTGACCCGGAGAGGTAGATTCAAAGGAGTTAAAGCTGAAAAGCAGAGTCGTGGAGACAAAAACATCTCAACAGCCACAGATAAAGGGGCAGGCTAAGCCCGTCTCGAAACGTTGTTTGTGTATGTATGGGAGACTTGAAAAATTAAGTCTTTACAAAGCCTGTTTGTTACAAATGTGCAACCTCTTTTATTTTGTCAAACATTTACAGTAATAATGATAAATAAATAAAAACGATCTGAGACGAGCTATAGATCTTGTGCAAAGCAATCTAACTTAATTTACCTGCTGTTTGTAGCGTATTTTGACTTAAACGGGGCATTATTTTTTATTTTATTTTTTTTGATGATGACGACTCACAAGGCCTCCAGCTGACTGATTTAAAAGTGTTAGATCTTCGGCAGAGACAGAATGTCTCTTATTTGAATGCACATCATCCGCACAGGTGAGCTGACAAAGCCGAAATGAATTTCACCTGTTTTTCTGTTGTAATGCAGATTTTGTGAAGTGGTGAGTCAGGACAATTTGACACTCGCTTACTTGGTTGTTAACAGGCTCACTCTTACAAAGGCCCACACGCACACACACATGAAAGGAATAAAAGGGAGGGGAAGCACAACAAAAGGACACAAAATTGCGAGGTGTGTTATTGTCTCATTTGTCTTTCCTTCCAGCCTCTGAGAACTGTAGGAATAAACACATAAATGCTGACCAATCACATTCCTTCGTGTGGCATCTCCCACAGACTACCCTGATGTTGTTGAATCTACAACTAATGTGTGTAGTTGTAGTCGTCTTGAGGTGGTGCTCCTTTACACACATCTGATGGTCGAGCTTTACACAGCCCTCCCCCCCCCCCCCCCCATCACTGAAACACTGAATGAGAAGATTGCGAATTGGCAGAATGAGATAGAGCGAGAGAGAGAAGTGTTCATTCAGTTCTCGCTGCTCGCACCACAACACCTAAATCTGAGGTTTTCCTTTCCATGTCACTAATTTGTAGAATATTCCAAACAAAGCAGATTGTTGTTTTGGTGGCTGCTCCTCTCTCTTGATTGTCCACCATTAAAATGTTCTCTTCCGCGTGCTTTTGGCTGTTAAGTTCGCAGAACCGTATAGAAAAGGGCCTGGTCTTTTATTCACTACCACAAATTAGTCTCACGCTGTGTAACGATTTACTGTCTCCGTTATAGTAATCACAACCAGATCGGCGCTCGCCGTAGACTACAAGCAACTGGTGGAAACGTTGACAGAGAGCCAGTTGTGCTGTTGTCGCCTGTGTCGCAAAGGCTCTGGGTATAAAAGAACCGCTCCATGTTTTGAGCACAGTGGAACATTCACATTAATGGGGCAGGGGGTTTGCAGAGGAACATTCTACACAACAGACCTCTCCCCAGTATGCCTGGCAGAATAATCAATAAGAAATTCTGATAGTTCTCATAGGAAAAATGCAGGCCAGAGCATTTCTCAGTACTTTAAAAATATTTAAAGCAACATCCTGTAGCATTAGAGCTGCTATAGCAGTAGAACACAATGTCGACTCACGAGGTGGAGTTTTCAAAATGACATCGTGCATTATGACGACAACATGATAAGCTTTCCACTCTTCATCAGCGTCTATCTGAGTGGAATCTGCCTCCACTTTACACAGAGTGTATCGCTTTAACTTAAATGCGGTGTCTGATGGCGGCAGTCTGGGGATATAATGAGATCAATCTTTGGATAAGAGAAACAGAAATAGAACCGAGGCTGGCAGTGGGTTGGGGGTATGGGCTGTTGGTGGGATGAACCTGCTCCATCAGAACCGATTGACAATAACCTTATAACTACATTTCTAATATTGAGTGGGTCAGATTTTGACCCATTACCACAAGACCTCTAAATGTGTGCTGTGATGTCTGGCACCAAGACTTCAGCAGTAGATCCTTTTAAATCCCATAAGCTATTAGGTGGGGCCCCCGTGAACCAGACTTGTTTGTCCAGCACATCCCACAGATGTTCCTTTGGATCTGAGGAATTTAGAGGCCAAATCAACACCTTGAACTAATTGTGTCTCTCAAATCATTCCATTCTATTGTTTCGTGGTCCAGTTCTGGAGTGAAAACACCGGATCACTTTGTCAATGTGGCAGAAACACCACACTAGTCGCGTTTAGCTTTTTAAGCCGTTTCTTTTGAGCGAGTGTCTGATAGTGTAGTAAACTCAAATTAAAGGAGGCGATGTAAATGTCAGCTTTTGCACCAACATGCATTACATAGTAATACAGCATGTTATAGCAGGTGCATTATTGAATGTTTCTCAAGAAAGCTGGAACCCACAATACCACCAGTCAGGCAAATGGACTGGCATCATTCAAATGGCATCAAAAGAATGTTGCAACTAAATAAAGCTATTTATTTAGTTTTGATATTCACTTCTCCAAGGACTTCATCCTAATGGTAGTGAGCAGCGCTTGATGCCAAAGCCTGATATTTCTCTTCATTCATTCTTTTCTCTCCCTCCCGGCAGTGGGGGGTGGCGGAGGACAGATTGGCAGAGCGGAGCATCCCTGTGACCCGACTCCCCATCATTATTGACTGCTTTTAAACCACTGCTCACCTGTGCTGTGCCTAACTAAAGTTTTGTAGCTTGGATGATAATTATTGATGGTGATTTTTGGTTTTGTACTTCCCGTCTTTCTCAGTTGGATTTTGTGTTGGCTGTGATTTCGTGTAATATTTTTCAGATGTCCAGCCCCCCCCCCCCCCCCCCCAGCAGAGAGTTTTGTGTTTTACATTATTAAAGACTTTGAACGTTTCTTTGCCTCTTTTGGGTCCTCTTGCCTGCCAGTCCCTTTTTGAAACCTGACAAACATCCAAACAATGTCATTTTCAGAAAGCATTTAAGTGCCTCCACTGCTAAGGCTCTCTCTTGTCTATACAAGAATGCCATTGGTTACATGTGCAAGATTAACAAAGACACAAACAAGGCGGGGGTGCACCGCAATCATGTGATTAGGCTGATTTATGAAGATGTCAGAACGCACTCCACCAAAATATGTCTTGCATTCTGTAAACGGCCAAGTGAATTCATTCGGAGGCCTTTCTTTGTGACATCAATTTGCAAATTGGTTTGAATTATGGAGGCCGTGTTGTTAGGTTGTTTAAAGTGACAGTCGAGTTTGAAAGAAAACTTCATGTTGAAAGAAGATTGCAAGTGAAATAACTAAGCCTGCAGAGGTCATCGAGCTTAACCAATTTCTATCACTGCTGAAGAAGCCGACGACTCATCTGACTGCAGGTCCTCATCACATCACATATCAATGAAATCTACACAGCCATGAGGCCTTACAGTGCCATTAGTCACTGCTGTGACCATAATGTGGCCAGACCCCATGGGGGGGGGGGCACTTCTAATGGAAATCACTTATGCTCAAACCCCTGTAAATGATTCAGAGCTGAGTTCATGTGTGACGTTTTACACATCAACCGTCTCTCCCAAGTTTCATTTTGGCTTCACTTTCCCTGATAGCATAGCGTAACCTTCTGGAGGATCTTATTAAAAATGCTTCTTCACTTGCTTTTCCAGTGACCGGATGTCACTTTAACTCTCCGTCTGCAAATGCATGCCGTGTTGGGATGAAAGGATGCGATGTCTTCACACAAAGAAAGAAAGAACTTAATGATCAACAATTAACAATGGCTGATTCGGCAAGAACAAGAACGGCCAATCGGTTAAGAAAAAACAATGTAGGTGTAGGGAGTCAAAGGACTCACATGTCGTTTACTATTCATTGCATTGGTAATACAGTATATAATTGTATCTGGTGTATTTAAACAGCTGCTAATGTTTGGAGTCATGACACACGTTGAACAAGGACTAACAGGCTGGAGTGTTTCATGACCATACGACACTTTTTACAAGAAAAGTACTTAATGTAATGGAAAAATTATCAAGAATTTTCCATAGCTGTTTCACACAGGTTATTACGTTTCTTCTGACTCGGCAACTCTCAACGTTGCACATTTTTAAGGGAGGCTGTGGTTACGACTTCGATGGTAGAATAATTTGTAGCTCACTGTGTTACCATAGCAGGTTACATGTACAACTAATTTTTTTCCCTTTTGTGGCTTCTTGTTGTTTTGCAAGGAACAACATGATGGCATTGTAAAAAAATAAATAAAGGCCATATGTGGCCCCGTTCCTCGATGCAGCTTGAATACATTCACACCTGTGCTTTGAGCTGTCCATTTCTGATTGGATCGCTCATGATGTTGTCAGCAGGTTGTAAAACATCTACGGCATTTGTTGCAGCTCTCCAACATTCCGACACCCAACATTCAATTCCAGAAAACCGCCAGTAGAAGCGCCATTCAAAAATGTGCAATTTGGTTTTGTATCAACATAAATCATTGCAGGACTGTATCCAATCCGATCGCTCAACGTCTTTGCCTACATACTTTGAGAGATGCCAACTATAGCAGTATTTGGCTAAATTTAGCATTCCCTGCTCCATGGGAACCCTGGACCATACAAGTTGCACAACTCTCCCTCTCAAGAGGTCTGTCTTTAGTTCTTTTTCTCCCTTCTCCTTCAGTAAACACCTCTGCTTTGACATGGGTGGCAATTTTCATCTCACTGATTGAAGAGTAAAGTCGCTGCTGGTCCGCCACACAGACTCCTGCCCTACCCTGCTTTGCTCCCTCTCACACTTTGCGCTATCAGTCATTTAAAAGAACCCCCCCCCCGTAATCTTAATCCTTCGGGTCTCAAGCCCCTTTAAAAACTGAGCATTAGCGCTCTCCTCGGGCCTGTTTTTATTTGCTCTTGAGATACAAAGCAATGAAAGCGGTACAAACTTTAAATGAGAAAAACTTAAGCCGGCAGGCTATTTTTCAGGAGAATGACCCGCGCACCAATCCCCACTGGCCTCCTAATAGGGACATTTACGGTCATGAACAACAAACAGTAGTTCTCTCACTCCATCTTTAATGAGTTGGCTGCTTGGAATAACACAAAGAGCTGCTTCATTTCTCCTCTGTTAATCTGCCAGTAGCCTGTCCTTTAATAGCCGTGTTTAATTGTAACGTCTACGTCTGTTTGTCTGGCAGTGACTGAGGCTGTTGGATGTTTGGATAGAAGGAACATCAAGACCCCGCCAGTGGTGACGACTAACAGCTCATCAGTTTTGGAGACTGAGGGCACCTCATCAAAGCCTGAATCAATTTAACTGTCCCCCCACAGATTAGGGCCACAAGTGGTCAAAGCCTCAGACCAATGATTTTGGATAATCTTAACCTCACCAAATCCCTGGATAATAGGAAAAGAAAACACAAAGGTGACCACAGATGATTCCAGTCTATGTGGTGCCTTAATCTAGCGTGATTACTTTTTTCTTTTAGAACACGAGGATCTCGACATCACTGGTGTATAGGAGACAGAATACACTCAAAGTAACACAAGTAGAATTCACACTTATTTACAATGCAATAAGACATGAAGGAAATGTAGAAATGAACTGAGAGCCAGTAGTACAAAGCATGAGAAGGTGACATGCCTTAAAACCGGTTCAAATCAGAACTATTTTTACGGTTGACTCATCACTATAATGGGAGTATTCCATTGTTCTGTCTTCTTTAATTGCATTCCAGTAACATGCGGTGCTTGTCAAATGGTTAATAACAGGTTTGTGTATAACACAAACCATCTCTGATTATTTTACCCTTTCCTTTCCTACGAAGAGAGAAAACTGTCCATTTATAATGAAAAAGGATCAAAATAAAAAATAAAATACACCAAATGATGGTTTATTTGCTCTGTTATGTTTGAGAAAAAAAAAAGCAAAAACCTCTTATAGATCCATCCCTACAATCTGCTTACTTCAGCAACACTGTCAGAGCGCTTCAGGACATGCATTTTCCTGGGAGTCACGTGGTATGTGCAGTGCATGTAACACAAGCAGAGGTCGGAAGAGGTGGAAGGAACACAAGTTTGCTTTAATGCTAAATGGACAGGAGAGAAGTTGCAAAAATAATAATTAGCTCTGGGGATAACTGCAGACTGCCACATTCATTATGGCATGTGATGATAACACGTGTGATGAGAGGCGTAAAACAACATGCCTCCTTTGCTTTTCCCCCCACTGCCTCCGTTGATATTCCTGCATGATGAAAGCCTGCTATAATCCCACTGGAATGACAGTGGACAAAAACATGGATAAGAACAGGGAGGAAATTGCAGAACAAACAGCTTGATGAGTGCCAGAGACACAGCCCAAAGAGTATAGTCTGATCTGTGTTTGCACAGGACTAGAGCATGCAGATTGAAGCTCAAAGTGTTTATCTGTGTGTGTGTGTGTGTGCGTGCATTCTTGTTGCTCAATGCAACACGCACACTCACATGTCGCATTGAGGAACAACTTGCAGATTGTGGCAACAACAGCGAGCGAAGCCAACAGGTGATTGAGGAGAAGACGCTTCTGCAGAGATGGATTCTCATGGGATTTGTGGCCACCTTTTCTTCCCTTTGCCCATTTCCTCCCATAGATCCCAGTGGTGTGATCAGAATGACTTTAACGAGATTTGTTATGGATTATTGACAGGCAGAATCGTACTCAAAGTAAGCAGCTCTTTTCTTTCTCACACGTATTGAGAAAGGCACAAGGTTTTGAGAGGGTAATCTTTCCTTCCTCTCAGAAAGCGTCTAATTGCATTGGCTGACAAGCCCACACAGAATGGCATGCAGTTATGAATGGTGTGTTTACGCGGGTCTTTTTTATGTCAAGTGTATGTTTGCGCTCATATTGCATATAATTTGCCCAATAACACTCACGTCTGCTATTAAGTCACCACAGACCTACTTCAGGCAAAACAAGGGATTAACTCTTTGTGTCCTAGGCTGGACTGCAATGCGGTAATGAAAGCAAAAAAAACAACAAAAAAACAATCGTATTTTTTTGCTCTAGAAATGAAACAGTAGAGCCACAATTTAAACTAGACATCCCAAACGTAGTGTTAAGTTGTATTACTTTTCAATTCTGTATAGAAACCCTCCCGTGGCCACGTGCACGGATATTAGGAAGACATTAATGGGCGGAAATCATTGTTTGAGTGGCTGCGATAGGTGTGTAGTGTCTATTCCCATGCTTTAGCCTTCAGAGACAGCCATGGCTAAATCAGTGGCGCCACAGCTGTAGAAGCAGGTAGTAATAAGGCTCTGGATGGTGGCCCATAGATGTGTTAGCTGATGTGTTACTCAGAGGGCCCCTAAGAAAAGACCCCAGGCGCCTATCCCAGTGCCTGTCTCCACAGCACTAAGCGGCCATTAGGCTGAATTTAAAGGGCAAGACATTTAGGCTGCTGTCATCCTGTGTCAGTCCACCGCATGGACCGCGCCGTGGTTAAATAGGCTCGTAAATAAGCACCACACGCATGCAGGCAGGGAGCTGGGCTGTGGTGCTGCTGCTGCTGGTGGTGGGGGAGCCGACCGCAATCTTGGCCCAAGGCTCCTCTCAACGCCCCTCTACCCACGCCCGCCAGCAGCTCCATGAATTTCCAGACCCAAACTTCAGCTTCATCAGTCATCGGCCAGACTTATGGCTCACCACACAGTCGCTTTGTCCCCGTCTTACTCTCTCTCCACCATTTCTCCCGCTCTCTCTCCCCTATGCACACACTTTGGATCTGTCTCACGCTGTCTTCTGGCTCTGCTCATGGGCAACACCACCATCGTGGTGGTGGCGACAGCAGTGATGGAAAAACTGAGGGCTTCTTTCTAAGCAGCTCCTGGGGTCCCCCCCCCCCCTCTCTCTCCCATTCCTAGCCCTCTGTCTCTTCCCTGTCTGTCTTCTTCTGGAGTGGGGACCACACAAATGTTCCAAACCACATCCAAGCAGTCTGGCTGTGATGAGCACATTTGCACACAGTGTGTAAGCTAACAATCTGCCAACAGCTAAATGTGTCTGACTGTGTCTAGCACTAATCTTTGTCTATGACAACGGCCACTGGAGCTAAAATTGAAGCTGCATACGTAACTCTGGCAGACTTAATGGGAGACACACTCATTATGGGTAATTATCACATGGAATATGGGATGAGCTGTCACCCTGGAAACAGAGCGAATAACTTTATAGCTCTGACGGGCCTATTGAATACTTTCAACTGTCAGGAGTAAAGTTTTGAGGATGAAAAAGATTCAAAATAAGAAGGCTTTTACCTGAAAATTACACAAGAAATCCACAGATTAAGAATGTATTAGTTTCAGGGACATCTTAAATGGAGCGATTCAGTCAAACACCACAGAATAAAGCGGAATATAATACGAGTTACTGAATGCCACGTCCTCTTTGAGTAATCAGCCATCTTTACCAACCTCACAGACATTAATGCAAGTATGTCTCAGCCCCTGTCATTTAAAGCAGCTACTGTTTTAATGCGCCGAAAACTAGTCAAACCCCTCAATTACTCTTCATATGAATACTGTGTCTTTCACTTTGCGAGCGTGTGTCTATGCGAGTGTGCGTGTGGTGCACATACTTAAGTCTGTGGTTCGGTATGGTTTGGCGGGTGTGGGAAAGTGTGGTTGGAGCTACACTCACAAATAGCGGTTTTCAGTGTGAGCAGACAGTGAAATTCTCATTCTAAGACAACAACATAGTGTGTACCTCGAGGCTCGCCAGTGGCAAAGCCGCACAATGTTTTAAATCATTTTGGCTTAATTGCTTTTTAACAAGCCTCCCAACTGCGTTGACAATATACATTAACACTGTGGGTGCTGGGAACTCACAGTCTGACATGTTTGGCCACGCACATCTGCATCGGACTGAGGGTAACACAAGAGAGGCTTTTTCGAGAACAAACTCCTTTTTGCGGCGTTTGTTAAATTAAGGAGGACGAGTTCAGAAGAGTGGATTCTGCAAATGGATTAAATTCGGCTTTTACGCCTCAAGTGCTATCAGGAAATGTTTTAGTAGCTCCGTGCCCTTGAACAATCTATCCAGAGCGTCTAATAGTCTAAGCTTTCATTGCATGATTGCAGTGCTGGTAGATGCAGAAGGAGATATGATATAACCTTGTATATATCCAGTGATAGAGCTGCACATGATACATGGCACAAAAACAGGACTACCAGTCATACACCCCTTCATTAGGAGAGCCAGACAGTTTGCAGCATGTATTTTACTACACACCCAACATTTCAGATAGAATATAACCTTTGGGCGGGATGTCATTGGCCTGCGTTCTCTAAGCTGCACCGTGTGTGTGTGTGTGACCTGTCTGTCAGCTAAACCTTACTTTGGGTTTTGAGTACATTTCCAAAATAACAATGTGCAGCATAGAAATTATAAAGCACTCAAGATGTACAATATATAGTTATGGAAACCTAAAAACATCTGAGATGACTTCTAAAATGGCATTAAGTCAGACGGCACACGCTTTCACATCGGCCCGGCAAAGGTATAGAAATGTCAAAACAAAACATTTCGAGACATCCTAATATCCTTGAATTAGCTTGAAAGCAGGTCCCCAGATAGCTCTGGGCTGCGGTCATCAGGCGCCTATTTCGGAGAGGCACAGTCTTATATAGCAGCAGGAAATGAGGAGATGATGATGGACTTGAATCTGCCCACTGCCTAAGCACCGCTCTCCAAATATAGGAGTGATCTGTTGTCCTCTATATGCTAGAAAGACAGAAAAGAGAAATCACTAAAAGAAATGTGGACTAATTGGGCAGGCAGGAGGAGCAACAAATGAATGTGAACTCTGCTATCTGGCCATATTTATAGCGAGTAAAAGCTTTTTTTTGGCCAAATATTGAATGAATATTTGAGCAATATTGAATGAGCTGCAGCAAAAACCAAAGAAAATATAAAGGAGTCAATATAATTAATGATAAATGGAAAGTTTAAATGAAAAAAGATTTGGTTATTTGTATTTTCCCATTACCATTTTAGCAAAGATCACCACTGTCACATTCTACAGCTTGTCCTCACTCAGCGAAGTAATAAACAGATGTACAAGCAGCCAGCGCATCAGGCTTGATCAGAGTAAACATCAAACATACTATCTCTCAGATGCAGCCTGTCTGCCCTGTCTCTACATTTGCATCCCTTCTTCCCTTCTTTTGCCTGCCTCCTCAGGCAGATGTCAAGCCAGCTGTGAGTTTCAAGTGCCATCTTGTGGCCATAAATCCGTATTCACATGCGGGAGCGAAAAATGTTTTTTACACAAGGCGATGCTTTCTATGCTTTGTGTAATTATGTCAAAATTGTGATATTTTCTTCTTTCTTTCACAGATGTATTGTGGAGAAAAAAGTTGCATAAATGCATCTAGTTTATGCAACGATGACTCTCCTGGAAGAAAGTGTCATTTAATTTCTTGATCATGAAATCTTTCATTATCATCTCTCTGCAGTCACCCCATTTTATGATGGGTTAGGGGTTATACTTGCAGACTGTGAGACATGCTACATTTCACAATGATGACTTTCCTCTTAAAGAGGAGCAAAAGCAGAGAAAATACTGGACAATGATTGCTGGGATACAAGACCTGCATGAGAGTAGCGTTTTTGCAGCAAACAATGTGTTCCTTTAAAAGACATTGTCTAGCTCATAATATTGTCCTTGCCATTTATTATTTCTGTAGTCTGTAGTCTGTCGGATGATTTCACAGGGTCATGCATGGATTCCTAAAGCCGCTTTTCCTCTGCTATCACTCCGATTCAGGTTTCGCCTACACTGCACAGCAGAAATATAGGTGGGACTATTCTCATGTTGATTATATCTAAACATCTTTAACTCACAGGGGACACATGCCTATGAAGTTGTTTAAGTTCAGATCAAATGAGTCTCAAATTTGTCCATAACAATCGTAAAGAGTACTGAACACTCTACTCCAAAACACAATCTATACTCAAAGTGGGACCAAAACCATAGGACATAAAAATCTAAAAAATCCTTCATAACTTGAATAGGTTTGCTGCTTAAAATCCCATCATCAGGTTTTTACTGCATCATTTATACAATGAAGTGAATTTACAGGTTTAACGGTATCAACCTGATGTGTGTACAACCAAACCTGAGAATCAGGAAAACTACAGAAATACACCTTGTTTAATTTTGACAAAAAATAATGGGGGGGGGGGGGGGGGGATAACCTTACTGTTTTGCTGTTTATCAAAGAAATAGCCCCAACACCAGATGCTGCATTTGGTATAAACAGCATTGCACAGCACCCTCTAATGTGGCTTCACTGTAATAACCAGCCTGCAACCAGCGTGCAACCAGCCCCATTCTCCCCTGCAGCGCGGAACTATTTTCCGTCTGTCCTGGTGCCGGTGGCAGGTCAGACCTGCTCCAATGAGTTCAAAGCCAGAGTTCACTAAATAACAATAACAACACACTGGGCGCATGGAATGGGCACTGATTTCACCAGCCAGCCGTGTTGTTTGCTCACACAACACACACTGCAATTCCCAGCCTCTGTATTTGGGTTCAGAATCATAAATGTGTAGTAGCATGACTTATTTGCTTAACATTTTTCCTTTCCTACGCTATCCACTGCATTCATGACAGGCAGCAGATTATTTCATAAACATAAATGCACCTCTAATTTGAAGGCTGAGGTAACAAGATGCATCGTGTTATATCGCAGTTTAGGCGGAAATTAAATGTCCTGCCTTCCAGGTCTGAACATGCAATAAGCAATGGTGATGGAAAGGTATTAGGAGGAGAGTCTCCTGCCTCCATTGGGGATTTGTAATAATCTCCTTTAGTCATGGAGAGATTACCACATTGCCTGCTGTAGGCCAGGATATCAAATGAAGGCCATGCTAATAGGTGAAACTCGGAGCCTCTCCAGTGGACGTGGAATGAGAACACAGCTCACCTGTATCCGGGCAACGCGATCCTGAGTGATTGGAAATGGTATTAATGTTTGTGGTTTAGTGATCAAATATCTCTTCAAACATTGATGACATGCAGCATTTACATTTGATAAGAGTCTGACAACTGTATTTGCCGAGGAATCATGAAGCAGCACTGATGCATTTCAAAATTGAATGTTAACATATCAGAAGCCACATTACTCTGTTTGCTGCCTCATCCTCAGCAATCACATTCACATGCCTGACAGTTGAATATGATGTTACGGCTGCAAAGTCTGAGTTCATTTTTATACGTTGGTCAAGATGGAGCACGATGCTGCACAATTGTTTTGTGCATACACACACACACACACACACACACACACACAAGAAACTTTTCAGACTCGCTCATGAATGAATAATTGCACCATAAAACCTTTACTATTTATGGGTCTGTCACTACATCTGTATTTATGCTGATTTATATCCACAGGTCTATTACAGAATTACGACAGCAGAAAATGACTTGTCGTAAACATAAAATGTGGCAAAACCTGTTTGGAAGGGTGCATAAATATATTTAATAGCCCTAAGGTTATTCTGTATAATACAGGGGTACAGAAACACTGCCTTCTACCTGTCTGATCAGTCTGTAAAGTCGGGTCTCTTCATATTTGGTTTAGTGTAAGGCCCAGATGATTGTTAGTAATTTACAGACATGATGTGAGGGCAAAGTTAATATTAATTTATAAATTATAACAGGTGCAAATGTTACGCATACCTACGGAGTGTCATAACATCAGTTTTTCATGTTTGGAATAACTATACCTTCTGTACAAGGTATCTGAATTCATGCATCTGTATTCATGTTTATTTTACTAAGAAATGTCAAAAGCTGAGGCTGATGAAATTTTCCTGGCAAATGTAAGTGTAATAAATCTTTAACAAGTAAAGTGTTTGACCTGATGACATCATTGGATCAAAGGTGCCACATTCCAATCCACAAATGTCGACCTCATTTCATGGCAATCCATCACGTAGTGTTAAGTGTCTTGTGACTATAGCAAATGGTCATAACCACAATATACATATAAAATTACACTTGACTATCTCCATCAATACTACATTTATACCTGAAAACAAGTGATGAAACTGCTAAAAGGACATTTTTGATGAATAATCCATCAACATAAGTCAGGACCTAACATTTATGAGAACACTGCCAAAAACTGCATGTGCTATTGGACCCGATCTGCACTGAGCAGAGTTTCTACAGTGCGGTTTTCCTGTCAGTAGCAGTAGCTCCTATTGCCTGCGAGACTGGAGTGGGTGGCTCTTGATCCACAGTGAACGCGTGAGCAACCTGATGTCTCATTCAACAGGTTAAAAATAGGATACAACTGACAACTAAAATCATCTGATCTTTACTTTTTATTCAGGCTTGGCTTTAATTTTCCGTCAGCATTGTACATGGATTTGTTTCGATCCTTTAGGATACCAGTCTTGTTTTAGTGGGAAAATGTCCCCCCCCCGCCCCTCCCGACCTACTTTCTGAGGAGTTTTTCAAGCTACTTCTCTCTGGCATTCAGCTCCAGCTTCTTTCTGAACTTACATCTCAAAAGAACTCTGTGAACTCTATTGGCATTCTCGAAGTTCGACTGACTGCAGGACATTTTTGTAAATGTCATTCTCAATGTGCCAGATGTGCCAATCCCTGAAAAAGCAGAACATAAATGAACCGTTTCCCCACTTCATTCTGCTGAATCCCCGCCATAATCCAAAATACATTATTTTGGCTCATTCACAGTTTGTCTTAACAAGTCAAAGTGTTGGGTCAGTCTCAGCAACCTCTCAGTAGCTATCCATATCCAATGTGATATAACAATGTTACAACACCTGTCATTGCTCTTCTTCAGAGCGAAGGCCCACCACATTCTGACAGACAACACTCTGCAGACTTTGTATTTTTTCTGCTAAGTTATTCAGCAGTGGGATGCCTTATAGTCAACCATCTTTCCCGTTATAATATTGAACGCCTCCATCTTGGACCACAATATCCTTCACATTGTCATAGACAAGCAATTGTATTTCATGGTACACGTTAAAATAGGTTAGGAACTTTATTGTGGAATCTGGTACTGTTTTTTGGTAGCCTTTCCCCCTCTGCTTGGGGTACTGATGTGTCAGTTAATAAATGATCATGAATAGAGTGAACCTGAATGATACAGAAATGTTGGACATACCATATTCTGCTTTTACAAATGTCAATATAAAAACACTACGATCATACGGCCATGTTTTACAGCAACAACAGGCATGTGGGCATTATGTCTCTAGTGCCATATGTTAGATTCCTCATCTCTGTTAGATACAAAATAGACAAAAATAATTTGATTTTTTTTCCAGAAACTTTCAAAAACATTTTAAAGTCATCACAACATAAAATAATGCCATTAGCAAAATAAATTTCCCTTTGTCATAGACTATTTCATCATAATTTATTTTGTTCATCATGATTTCTCTGTAAATATCTGTAACATCATATTGACACGATTGCCAATCTCTTCTTAGCTAGTTCAGAATAAACACTTTAAAAATAATGCAAAGCATAGAATAATTCACAAAAAGATGCCCATCTTCTGTCTTGAATATGAAGTTAAAAATAAACTCAAGCACAGACCTTAAGATGTGTTTCTTTTCTTTGAGGCACTCATTGCCCTGCAGTAGTGTTAATTTTTTACCTCGTCTTAGTCCTGTGTAAAATGTCCTTAGTTATCATTAACATTTGTATTCACAATATAGCTATATATAACTCAACATTTCAGTCTTTTCAATGACATCTGGCCATATTTAATGTTTCATTCAATTTGGTTGAGACAAAAGCAATATATTTTGTCATTTTACGTTAACTTAACTTATTTCAAATCAGATTTATCATGTCAAGAGTTTCTCCTGAATTCAGCCTTCCAGATATGTTCTCCGTGTTTTTGCTCATTTACTTGTTGTCTGACTATCATGCTTGAAACAGACAAGATTAACCTGGTGCACCAGTGTATAACTGGTGCATTAATAATACTGAATGATTATTTACATTCAGTTAGTGATCAGTGATGTAACCATCATCAGAGACTCGGATAAAAAGTCTAACAAAACCTTTCATTCTTGTTTTGTTTACAAATTCAAGACCACCTTGCAGCTCTCCCCACCTGTAATAGCCCTGTCAGTGACGAAGAGATAAGTACGTTTGTATAAATCAAGGTAAAATAAAATGTACCTTTAAGTGCAATCTGCTGTCAGAGAACAAAGATATTCCAGTTGAGGCACACAATCGTCTGATCATTTTTAAAATGATAGCAATTTGATAAAGAAAGGAACATAAAAAGGAAATTACTTTTCCACATGGCCAGTCAGAGTTTTGTCATTGGTATGTGCAGACTGTTCCAGGGTCCCATCCATAACTCCTCCTCATCTGATAATGTGTGGTCACTGTGGGACTCCAGCATCTCCCCAATGTCCTTGTGGTTCACAACCGAAGTCTGTTGATCCTCACCGGCACATGGCCCACTGCTGTTTCTGTCAATCAAAGCCTTGGCAATATGGGGTTTTCCAAAACGTCCAAAATCTTTGACGGTGGGTGCTAGGGACCCACTCGAGGACCGAGTGTTGAGGTTGACATCCACATCAGAGGGAACGATAGAAGCTCTTCCAATGTCTGTGTCCTTTCCTGTGCCCTCAGTACTAATACTGGGAGGGGGCTCTTCATGAGTCACACCCAATTTGTCTAGTTTTTTAAACTGCTTACCAAGCCGACATGGGGAGCCCCCCTTGAAGTTGTTTGGGTGGAGGGGCCGCCTCGTTCTTACAATAGTGCCATTCTGTGTGAGGAATATGCTCCCATTGATGTTGGCGTGGCTGTTGTGTTGCCTATTTCTCTGGGTGTCTGTGGTGTTCTCCTCTCCCGTGGAACTGGTCTCATTCTCTTGATCGACCACCAGCTTAATCCGCTTCTTTATCCCAGGCTGCAAAGGACAGATAGAGGTAAGTCCACACAAGGTATTTATTATTTGCAAGCGTCTCTAAGAGAACCAAACACTGCAAACGCTGTACATGCCATTCAAAAGGAATTATTGTCATAGGGAAAATGCTCTATGTTTTAGCAGAGTCTGCAACATGCTCATGTGTACTGGAGGACTGAGGCTATTATGTACCATAATGGAAAAAGTACCCAAAACTGCATTAAGAACACAACAATTGTTTGTCTCTCATTTTGCTATCATTTTGAAAATGAAAGAATATCTTCAGGAAATAAAAATAGCTAGATTTTATGGTAATGTTTTAAATCACTTTAATGTTAGTACTAAATTTATGCTGAGCAATTTTTTTTCTTTTTTTTATATATATATATAAATAGTTGTACTGAATATGTCCAGAAAGTTATCCATCAAAAATCTGCATAAAAACAATTATTCAGTCAAAGCAGATAGTATTGCAACACACACAGTCTCATATCACAAACGAGCAGAGTGCAATGGTCAAATTAAAGGCATAAAAACACACAGGATATAAAAGAGAGGAAGTCAAAGGGAGATATTTTGGAGTAGGAAACCATTAATAAAGTGTTTTTCTTGCTGAGGGGACAGGATGATAAAGTGTTCATGTGAAATACTCAGTAAAGAAGAGCAATATTTCTTCACTCCCATGCAAGGGTAATTGATTTTATTAATTCTTACTTCACGGTGGTCAATATGTCTCTCTAGAGGGCAGTCGAGTCTCTTTCAGACTCTGAATCAGCATCTGATGTCACTTCTGTGTGTCTCGAGTCCTTCGACACACTACCGGTCTCTGATCCAGGGCCACTGGCTGAGGATTTGTCGGAAGAGACGGCGTCCTCATCTACCTCAGTGATTGGGGACAGCCCTCCATATGTCTCTACAGAGGTGCTACCAATGCTTCTGATCTCAGAGCTGTATGGGGGAGCAGTGTAGGGGGCAGAGGGACCAGGGTCACCAGATGCCACACTGCTCCTTCTCGATGATGCTTCATCACTAAACTCGCTGGCTGACTCTTTGCTCTCTTCAGTCGTCTGCGAGTCAGTCTCATCCTCTTCTTCACTTTCCTCTGTAATTGTGTCTTCAGATCCAAGGCTCCGGATGGACTTCCGGGAACGCCGGCTGCCACTAGTGGACTGGGAACTAGCTGAACTCAGTTTGCTTCCTAGGGAACTCTGGTCTGTCCTTTGACTGTCGCTTGAAGGTCCTCCTTTAGACTCTGACCCAGACATTTTCCTCTGGCTGGACTCAGGAGAAGAAGAGCCTTCACTTTCTGACTCTGACTTGCTGGCCGTCCCAGTCCCAGACTCGGCATCACTTATTTCCTTACTGGTCTTTTCTGAGGTTAATGCACTTCCTGATGATATGGTTCTTTGTGATGATCTAAAACTCGCGTCTGATAATGACGTAGCATGACTAGCACTACCGATCTCACTGTCAGTTGCACTTTTAAGTCTTCTAGTCCCACTGCCACTACCGCTGATACTGCCACTGCCACTGCCACTGCCACTCACACCTGAAGCGGCGCTCTCGCTGCTGGCCTCAGTAGCTGATGATCTCACGGAAGAGCGGGCTGAAGATGCACTTTCTTTGGTGCTCCCTGATTCTTCTTCCTCTACATCAGACCCTAGCTCTGTTCCAGAACCCTTTTCTGTACTGGTTTCCTTCTCTGTTCCTGTTTCCCTCTCAGACTCTTTATCAGATTCAGAGTCTTTCTCCGAATCCGAATCTCTGTCTGTAGGTGAGGATTTCTTTGAATCTGACTCTTTCTCTGTGTCTGACTCTCTTTCAGTGCCAGACTCTTTCTCACTGACAGATCCCATTTCAGTTTCGTCTCCTTCAGATTTGGACTCCTCATCAGAAACGCCTGGCTCCTCATCAGGCTCCTCCTCAGAGTCCACAGTGCTTTCATTGGCATCATCCCGGTCTAAATCTACTTTCAAATAATCTCTGTCAACACTGCTTTTCTCTGAGGATTCCTCATCTGAGCTTTTCTCCTTAGCACTTCCACTTGCACCTGGTTCTGGCTCACTTTCTGTCACACTAATGGACACTTTGGATTTCTTTTCATCTTCGCTGTTTACCTGTGAGGCCTCCTCATCTCTCTCACTGCCTGTGGCTGAGCTACGACTAATACTACTCTGTGACTTCCTTCGAAGTTGTATCTTCTTGCCTAAGTTGATTTTCTTCAAAACTTTGCCAAGTCGGCTGCGGGCTTCAGATTTGCTGTCAATTGGTCCTGTAAGTGCTGGCCCATCAGTTAGACTCTCCTGACTGTCAATACGACGTGCTGACATCAGTTTGGCATAATCCTTGTCCTTCTTTCCTGCACCAAACATCTTGAACATCTTGGCTTTCCTCCATGCAGATGGGCCAGAGGGCCCAGCATCAGATGGTTTGCCCCCTCCCTTGCGGGCTGCCAGGAGTTTGCTGAGTTTCATGACAGACTTCAGTTTCTTGGCAGCCTTAGAAGGCTCACCCCCGTCTGCTGGCTCAGCTTGTTCGATTTCATCCTCTGGTGGCACATCGCTAAATCCAACTCTCTTTGGTGGACCTCTGCCTCGCATGCCACCACGCCCCCTTCCTCTGCTTTGGCCCTAAGACAGTCGCGTTTAATTTAGCAAACATTCGTGAGGATAAAGTGTTGGAAGTTACAGAGGTTAGATACTGTTGTCACAATAAAACAGAAGCAACATATTAGGCAACAATTGAAAAACGTTTGACATAATCATATTGACATAAAGAAAGGTAATACCTCAGGGCCATAGTAATACCCATCGTCCTCCATTATCACCTCTCCATATTCATCATACATTGGAGTTATCAGCCTCCTTCGACTGCCATACTGTGGAAGATCATACCTGAGAAATAGTTGAAGAATAAAATTACAAACAGTGTTTAGAATTTTGATATAAAACCTTATCTATTTGCCTGTGCTTTATTAACTCATATAATAGATGGCATTAGCAAAACAGTTAATTAATTAAAACTTGCATTTTGTTCTGATAAAAGGCAAAAAGAAACATGTTAATTAAAAGTTACAATTGATACATATTTTAAGAGTTATTTTATAATTTAGAACATTGCATCAAACTTTTTATTATTATTATCTGTTTTAATATTCCTATTATTCACTTGCATTATGTAAGGCTGATCCCGTTTAACACTTTTACAAAGAACTTTGTGAGATGTCATTAAAAGATAATTACAGTTTGTAGGGAATCAAGGCCGGTGTGATGCAGACACGGTGAGCTGAGCTAGAACTAGCAAAGGTGACAGGCCGGTCAGTGAGTAATCACAGTGGTAATTACAACATGCACCTTTGACACGGACAGTTTTTAGAATTTGTTCAATTTTATTTTTAGTGTTTTAAGCCCGTTTAAACTTATCCCTGCTTGAATCAACTCGCAGCATATTTTCCTGCAGCCCTGCAAGTCACTTGATCGTTTAATCCCATAGATCGTTTAATATGTGCCAATTTCTCAGCAGCTGTTACAGCTTTGAATTTCATGCTTTTCCGCTTTAGACCATATGGGCAATATAATACGACAGCCAAAACACCCTCCATCCATTATACTAGGGTACAACACAGTCCCACACTATGTCCACAGGCTGAGGTGCTACAGAGGGTAAAACTCTCAGATGGGTTGTGTTGCTGGAGGGGCATCCTTAGTTATGCTCCTCATTTTATTCCTCTTTAAAATGTTCTCTTTCCTACCAGGACTGAAGCATCAGGAGGTGGAGGGGACGGTTAATATAAATATGCCATAACAATTGAATGTTTAACTTGAAAAGGTAATGAATGGAGATCAGTTTCGTGGATGCCGCAAGACAAAATGTAATGATGATATACGAGTGGAATGCATTCTCACCCTTGGTCATAATTATAGTAGTCTTGTGTGTAGTAATCCTGGCCTGGGTCAATACCCGACTCCATGGAGACTTCCTGTATTTCAGACACACACACACACACACACACACAAAAACAACCATTCAGCATACCTTGGATCAAGATGGAAAAAATATAGCAACAGCAGCATACAGGGTGAGAATAGGAGCCGGAGTGTTTCTACCTCAGGTCTCAAAAGAGATGGCCTCAGTAGTTGCTGTTGCTGACAAAGGTTAGTTGAGAAGAAGGACAAGGAAAGGGATGGAAGGGATTGCCAGGAGAGACACAAACACAAGGGAAAGTTCACTCTTCAAACTTTAGATATAAAGTAAGAAAATGGAGGGGTCTTTTATGTTTATTGCCACATTATAGATTTCTACAGAGGAGGATTTGATAAAACATCAATAGGAAAATGAGGGAACAAATAAAATGGAAAAGTAAGAAATTGCCACCAAAACACAGCATCCTGCATATTCCAGCTGTCGACAGTTTTTTTATTTGGAGGTCAAAATAAAAATACTTCAATATTAAATTGAGGCACTTTGATTTGACAATATTTTTTAATGGAAAAAAAAGTCAGCCAAATGCTTATTTGATGGGAACACTGAAGAATACAACAGACTTTTCAGTCCGACCTAGAACGTAAAGTCCTATCAGTGAGATCTCATCTTAATCTCATTCAGTGTTTTCCATCAAGTCGAGTGGTAGATAAGAATAATAGGATACAAGTCACCTCAAGCTGCCTCGAAAGGTTCAAAATCTGCTAGCATGACAGTAAGACACAAACACAGGGCAGGAACGCTTACCTGTCGGCCGTAGCCTCTCCTCCTGCATGGAGGAAACAAGACAAATAATGAATGTGGATCAACAGCAACATTCCAAACGTTTGCATGGTAATTAAATGATAAAGCTACAGGACGACTGTGTCTACATTCTGCTGACTAGTGAGAAAATAGAATCTTTACTTACTGCGTATACAGTAGTTTCATTGTTTTAAATGACAAAGATGAAGATATCAGTTTATTTTAGAAAATTGTGCCTCTTGAAGCAATATTAACGAAACAGGGAAAAATAAAAGCGACAAATAAATGCAAATATCAAAATGGCTGTGAAGATTGAATTTTTTTTTTACATCTGTATTTCTATACATATGTAGAGATATATGAAGGATCTCCTCACATGTATAAGAAGGATATTTTGATTAAGGGAAGATGTATTGTGATGCAAAGAAGGTTAAAAACCTTTTGTGTATTTCCTTAATATGCTGAAGGAATTTCCCTCAATCAGACACATCAAAAGAACAGGGTTCCTTCTCAGGCCAGTCAGCGGTAAATGAGAAATGGGAGTAACGGAGCAGTCTGGGTTACACCTCTAGGTTCACAAACGCACAACTGTAAGCTGTCTCGGCATATAAATAATGACCGATATCACACTCTGATATATCGTCAAGCAATGATGTGAGCTTCCTCTGGAGAGCTGTGATCTGCTATTATGTGCACAGACCAGGGGGCGGGGCAGAGCTATATGGTCACACCCCCCGGGCAGAGTGGATGATGGGAGTGGGATGTGATGGATGACTTGGTGGCTTGGCTAGTGGCTACTGCAGTGTCATATAACATCAAGTAAAATAGCCCAGCCAACAGCATCCGTAGGAAGTTAGCACAGCAGGAGACTTGGGGAAGGGAGATTAAGAAATTTAGAAACAGAGATAGGAGTCCTGAGATCCCCCAGAGTGCCTATTAAGAGAAAACATATTGTACATCAATATTTTATTTAGTTTATTTTTGCCCATGAGATACTATTTAATTAGAATGTTGAGCAGCAATTTGTGTGATATGTAGTACCGCATATTCACCTTTCAACAAATAGGTGTGTGAGTAGAAATATTGTCTTCGCTAGATGTTTAAATCTGAGTCCACATTACAACACATTTAAATAAGAAACAAATTTTTGATTTGACAAATTTTTCTTAATTATTCATATTGTTTATTATGTAAAAATTGTACAGCACATTATGTCTGTTTTATGTGAATATATATATATATATATATATATATTGTGAATCATTTTCACTGACAATGCCAATAAATATATATAACATAAAGAATACCATCCAGTTAACCTTTCTCTCTCTAGGTAGAAAAAAAAACTGCACGTGAGCTGCTTGCCTTTTACAAAAGAGATTATCTCATGTAGTCAACACACTGAATACAGAATTAGCAAGCCTCCGATCGGTTCATCGGGGGAATGTGTGATGAATCAAACATTACATTTCTCAGGAGTGGAGGTGCTAAGACCATCTACCTTTGGGCGCAGAGGGGGAAACAAACAAATGAAGGGCATGTGGGGGAAAGAGAGAGGAAGAGTGGAAGTGAAAAATCTGAGGAAAGAAAAAAAAACAATGGGAGAAGTGCTGCATAGCAATGAGTATAAAGAAGGTAATAGAATTTCATAAGAACCACAAGACCAAGGATTGAAGGTATTAGAGAGTAAGTGGAGGAGAGAAGTACAGACAAACGGTAGATGCTGAAGGTCAAGCGGACACGAGAGGGTAACAGTGTTTGACAGTCCCACAGGCAGCAGCCCTGGTTCATGATCGATTGGTTCTCGAATTAGCACGCAGTTGATCACTATAGTAACAACCTCACTATAGTGGGAGGGTTTCTGGAGGCATGGAAACACGTTCTCCACAAGTGGTTTCAACACAGACCTGCCGGGGTCGTAACGGATTTTATAGACGATGCTTCAACCAACATAAAATATTTCTAAAAAGAAGCACCGTGCCCACGCAATTATTTATGAATGTGTTTCAAGTTCATTTCACCTAAAGAATAAATCCATATTTTATATGAGCTTATAGTTTGTTCATCTATAAAATGTATATCTGCAAGAAAACATAACCTCTTGGTCAAACTTCGTTTTTTTTTTCCACAAAAAGTATCCCAATACTGTTATCTTGTGAAAACAACAAGCAAACAAATAAATAAATGAAAATTCGGCATCATGCAGACAGGAAATGGACTGCAGAGTTTTGATTTTACATTGTGGTGAGTCAAACCTTTTAATCAAGTAAGCTTTGGTAATGAAACGTTACTGTTAAGTAATAATACATTTATTATCAATTATTAAAATATGCTAACTCTGAGCTATAATTACACTATCGTAGATCTCATGGCATGTCAGATAACTAAACTATTCAAATGAATTGATAATGTACTTGCAATCTTTGCATCCTATAGTGCAAGCCTGTGAGTACGGCAGAACTGAGAACAGTTCTTGGCAGGAGACAGTAAAATTTTATTTCCATACAAAGCATTGAATAAAAAAAAAAACCACAACTATAGCATTTTGTCTTTGGAAAACTCACATAGTCAAACATCTGCATCTTATATAAAATACTAAAAACTGTGGAAAAATATGGACAAACAGCAGGAAAAACAGAAGAATAAAGGAAAGAAGTTTGGAAGCAACAAGATCATTTCAGAACACTGTGGAAAACTGTTCACTGAGCTCATCAGTGTCCGGGCTGTCTGTGCTCAACTGGCTGGTTTCCTGAACCTCTGCTGCCATGTTCAGTCGCTCCGTTTCATTGTCAGTGGAGTTCATACGAGTTGTTGGTGTGATTTGGACTACAGAGCTGGAAGCGGCGGTTTTTGGCATGCTCTGCTTATCCCAGGGATCAGAGCTTTGCAGTTTATCAGCACCCTCTAACTCGTCGCTCTCCCGCTTCTTGCTAAACTTGGGTGCCTTGCGATTTTTGTCGACTTGGCTGTAGAGGTTGGCAACAGACTTCTCTATCTCGGCTAGATTCTGGATGTTTTTCAGGATCCCTTTGAGCTCTTTCTTTTTCCCGGTGCTCAGATGTGATGAGTCAGGAGGAGGTGGTAATTTCCGTTCTGAAACAGGGCGAAGCGAAGACACGGGTGGCAAAGAGGCTGGAATAAACTGGACTACTGGGTGCAACTGATCGCTAGCAGGTGAGGGTGGAGGAGGCAGAGGTGGAGGAGGTGGGGGAGCAACATTTCGAGTGATGGGAGGAGAAACAGGAGGAGGCTGAAGGTCATTTTGCGGTTTATGAAAGTAAGAGGGTGAAGGTGGGGGGAAAAGTAGACTCGAGGGAGGAGATGCGGGTGGGGGTGGGGGTGGGGGTGGGGGAGGTGACAGGGGAGGTGACGGGGGAGGGGGAGGTGGCCGCCGTTGAGGTGGAGGAGGTGGTGGAATTTCTGGCGGATCTGGTATCATCTCCACTCTGATCTGACATGGCTGAACTGCCATGCAGCTGGAGATGCTGGTGCTGAGCCTCCTGAGGACAGGTGAAGTTGGTCTCTGATAAGACAGAGGCAATGACTCATCTCCTTGAGGACCAATAACACTGGGGGGCAGGTCTCGACCCACAGACGGTGGGCTGTAGGAATAATCCATGATGGACAGTAATGTTTCCGGGGTCAGTTCTAACATGTCATCACTGTTACTGTCCCTGAGAAGAATTGAAGAGAGGGAGCCTTTAGTGTCGTTTTGCCTGAGGGTTTGTTCCTGGAGGGCCTGTTGCTCAAACTGCCTGGCCTGCTCACGGACCGACAACTTGGTATCTGTGCTGCCACTCAGCAGACGCATGTCCCAACGCTCTTGGCTTTGAGTTTCTCTTGTGGCTGCCTGGAATATCTGCAGCTTCCAATCTTCCGGATCCATAAGAGCTTGTCTCCTTGCCTCCTCGCAACCCTGCAGCCCCCCATGAATGCGAGCAGGCATTGACCAGATGTACCCCGACCCTCCTGAGTGGGAGGGAGAAAAGGGGAATCGCTTTTCGAACGGACTCCCCTGTGGAAATGCATGAGGACTATTGAGGGGACTGTCATCATAGACGGGGTTGTGAGTGGTGAGAGGGTTGTAATCAGAAAGGAAGGTCACGTTGCTTTCCGACTTGGGAAAACGGCCATGCAATGCTCCGTTGCCACATCGTGGAGAGGTGCGACAGGCAAAGGTGCCAAGAATCCTCTGGTGGCTGGAATCCTTAATGACCAACTTTTGAGCCCTGTTCCAGTAAAAGGTGGAAGTGAACAAGAAAAAAGACTTGAAACAAGGACAGGCTGATGATAAAAGGGCAAGCGAAGCAAAGAAAAAAGGGATGAAAAAAGCAACAATGCCATACTTTGTTTCTGCATCTACTCTATGCTGATTAGAACTATTTGTATTGTGACAATTCATTTTTTTAAATAAAAATAGCTTCATACTTGTATTTGATTCATTTTTCATTTGGTCAATTCAAGTGAAGATACCAACAAATACATGTCAGTATTTTGAGGCGAATAACATAAAAAAGAAAAATCAACTGAGGTTACGGAAAAGACTTAAAATTTGATGCCGTTATAATAATAAAATGATGCCATTGTGCTGGTTTCGTCAAATAATAATACAAATATTCAACTTAAAGCTATTTTGCATGCATGATTTGAATCAGTTACAATACTCTAAGAAGTGATTGACAGAGCGGCGGTACACAAAACACATGGAATAAGTGAGGAGAGGATCCAACTTAATTGATTTTTAGTAAAGTGCTGAACCTCGAAACACAAGGACATGATCTAACATCTAAAAGGGGAGCCCTCTGACGATGGTACACAGAAATAAATATTTTTGATTAAGTTTGCTACGAATTTTCATTTGCTCTCATTTCTCAAATGATAAAACAAGCTTTGGTGTGGCTAAAAAAAATCCTTCAGGTATTATTGATTAAATACCTGAAGGATATCAAATAAAGCAATACAAGGTCTAAAGCTAAAGGAGCAGCTATAAATACTACTGATATATTTGTGATTACTTACTGCAGTCTGAATCCAGAGAGGAAGGAGAATAGAAATGATGCAGAGTATAGAAACACAGACAGATGGTAAAAAAAAAAAGCCTAGCAACGTGAGGGGTGAGGATGACGTGTGAGCTCAAAGGTTGGCCATTTGTATTTTTTTTTAAATATTGTACTGATCTATTTGCTGAGTGCATCTCTGTGTAAACATGACTATTGGTACAAACACAAGGCACACATATCCACACACACACTCTCTCTCTCTCACACACACACACGCACAAACACACACACCTTTCTCAAAGTGCTTTTTAATGTCGTTCCTAGAACCTAGTATGAAACATTGCTTACAAAAAGAGTCCCCACTAAAGCATGGAAGCTTCTACCACAAAAAACAAAGCCACTACGCTACATTACGCTGAGTGTTGGTCAACAGCATTGTTTACGGTTTACTATTGAATCTCCTTTTCCCTTTTCTTAACTATTATTTGAATAACAATTGTGCTGTCAGCAGCAGGACTGCTTTAACAAGCTGTCGGTCAAAATGTCAACTGATTGCAATTGAGGCTCTAGCAAAAATTTTAATTCAAATCAGAAACATAAATAGTAAACTAGCGACTAATCACCAGCTACGGTAAACAACGTGGTTTGCAGACATGTGAATTGGATGATCAGGAAGCCAACCAGCAAGGAGATCCAATTATGTAGCTGCTAATCCAACTGAAGCAGCATTTGTGTGTATTAGGTCAGAATGCAGGACTGCCAGTTGTCATCATCGCACCGAGGAGGGTGTGGTTTTAAATGCTAGACAAGGGCTGGTTTGAAAAGCCAGCTATTCTACCTAAAAGCATATCTTCTGTGACTGTACCTGACATTTTAAGAAAGGAATCTGAAGGGCACAACATGACAGCTGCTTGTCATAGTGGTGGAATGGGGAGACAGATAATAAAAGGTCACAGTTGACTCACATGCTGCTGTCGCCCAGCTCTTCATACAGGTTTGTAGTGGGCGGAGCCGCTGTGGGGGTTTTCCCTCCTGGAGGTAAAGCCATTTGAATCCTGGCAGTTTTTGCACACTCTGCCTGTCGCCTGTGATAGCATAAACAGTCATAGTATTAAAAAAAAGAAAAGAAAGTAAATCAACAAAAAAACTGAAAAATCCACCCAAACAGCATTTTTGCTTTTTTCACAATGTGTTTAAAAACAGAAGTAAGCAGACGCATCACTAATGCATGAGGCCTCTTACATAAATGAACCATGTGCTTTCACAGGCATTTTTGCAGAAGAGCGGCCGATATGGCTACTGTGATGAAAGTAAAGATGCTGTATTCAGGTGTTGGCGTTTGGGAAAAGAAGCTACAACGACACAACGGGATGAAGGACAGGTAGGATTGCTTCATGGTAATGCCAAGACAAAACACATTTTTTAGATTGCGAAAATGTTGTTGTGTGATTAAGATTTTTTAAACCAACATATTTCTGTGAGAAAACGAGTGAGGCCTGAGGATTAAAAAGTAGGTATTCATTTATTTTCAGTTCCAGCGAGCATAATTATATATTTTAAATAGATGGTCTAGCTTTAATACATATTTAATGTAAGCAAAAGAAGCCATAGAAGTGATGGGGAAAGGTTTTCCATCATATTGGAGGCTATTAGGGCAGATCTGTGAATCTTCTTGACTTTGGGTTGGTTTTCCTTTTGGGAATCATTCATTCTGCCACTGCCTCGATGAATCAGCCGTGATTTTTGTTTCATTCGAAAAAGGTGGCATTAAAAGGCATGTGCTCTTCAGTGGCACATAAATGTAATTAACTAAAGGATGAAGATGAGAGAACATATGCATCACACACACGCACACACAAGAGCACTCACTTAAAAACAAAAATAATAATTACTTACTCTTTGAACCTGGTGGCAAGTTTTCATTCACAGGACGGGACGGGACAGGGGGGGTGGGAGGGAAGGAGGGAGAGAGAAAAATATTTTAAATAATATACAATGTTTATCTTTTTAACAAAACATGTTTAGTCAGTGCATAAAAATAAACACTCAATCCATCTGCTGGGAGTTAACTATACCCCATATATCACTTTCAATTAATATTGTAGCAATGATTAGAGATGATGAAAGCATTACTCCTACCAAAGAAGAGTTCAATAAGCTCAATAATTCTTGAAAGAAAGGCAGTATATATTTTTTTTTATAAAATGTACATTCTGAGTGTGACAGAGCATAGAACACGGTTTATTCTAGGTGCATCACTGTGACGGTCGCAACTGGTTGCAGATGTTTGTCACAAATAAGTGTTAATTTATCTGCTTTCACGGAGAATGAGCAGGGAGATAAGCCCAGCAGAGAGCGCAGTGAGCATGGCTGATGACAGAGAGAGATAGACTCACTAACATATGGCAACTGAGCTCTTGGTTTATCTTCCATACTGGAAAAGAACACTTCAACAATGCTGTTTGTTATTTTTTGCCGGCACTAATCAGACAGATCACAGAGTATAGGTTTTACAATCAAACATGAAACACCCAAATTGTCTGTAAGGGGCTAACCTTTGAGCTACAGCCTTGCGTACAAACAATATCACCCATGATAATAGCCTCTTTAATTAAATACACTTTCCTCAGAATGGCCCTAATAACCAATTAACTATAATCATTGAATTTCAGAAGCCAGTGATTATAACTGAGGCGGGAGTACTCACTGTTTGTAGGTGACCATGACAATGAGGATGGCAGGGATGCAGCAGAGGATGATAATTATAGCGAGGGCCAGGAGTGCTCCCTCGGTGTAGCCCACAGCCTGAGCTGCCTTCTTCACACTGGCCACGATGTCTGGAGAACGGATCTCGAGGATGCGGCCACCTTCACCCAGGTAGGGCTGAAACTCCTTGTTGATTTCCAGCACGTTGCCATCAAGAAATCTGCCATTTATGTCACATGATAACAATTATTATTAATGATATTAATAATTAATAGTGATGATTTGCCACATAATTAGTACGGGGAAAATAGATGGATCTCTCAGAGTTATTGATCAATCTTGCCTTGCAAACTGGGGTATTTATTTTAAGCGTGTCTATCATGAACAATATAGAATATAATGACAATGTGAGGATTCTGTCAACAGCGTGGCCACAGTGATAAACCGACAGAGATCTCCTCTGTGTCTGCGACTCGGCTTTAAGGCCAGTTTCAGCTCATTGTTCAACCCTTAAATTGACCGCTCTTGTTCACTCTCATTGTGACTTTGATGGGTGCAGCTTGCAACTATTTTGAGTGAAAAAGCTCCAAAAGAACACTCTGGACAATTTCTGTCACTATTTCCCACAGCAACCTGATCGCTAACATGTCATATCAACTTAAAATGTGATGTTATTCATTTCAGGAATATTTCAATTACAAACCTATGGCAATTTTCTTTTCTCACAATTTGCATTTGCATCTGCAGTAAATTGAACATGCATCCATTGTTGCTGCAATGTTGTTATGCAATGATTGTTAGAGTGACATTCAAACATTCTGCATCACCAGAGTTGCAACACTGCCACATCCAATTACTGACATTTATGCTCATATAAATGAGTGGAGAAGAAGGTTATGCAGGGGCCTGTCTGGCAATATACACTATACTCAGTTAATGACATATTCAAGGTGGCTCATTCTGGGCTTTCTCTATCTACTAACAGCAGATGTTTTAAATGCAGCACCATCAGACATATACTACATGTCCTCTCCTCATCTGAATAATTTTCACAACAGTATCACTATATAAGAATGAATATTCATAATAAATCAGAGCTATAGCAGGCCTGATTTCAATTAGCTTTTCGTTCTCCAAAAGCTGTTACTTGCCATAACAGATTGGTACTATTTTTGGTTAATAAAAACCCCCAATTAAATCTGTTTATGTTTTTTTTGGACAGAAGTTTTTTTTGGCCATATTACCACACTTAAAATAATAGTGGAGGCACTCAACTGATGGTCAAGGACACTGAGATTATATAAAATAATTCCTTAGACACACCTCTAAATGTCATCTGAGTGGAGCGTTTTTAAATGAACTGAAACTGTCACACTCTAATTTCAAATAGAAGGGACAGTGTCTCTTTGGAGCCGCACGCGTAGTCGAATTGGCAGTAACACGAGTGAAGAGACATAAAGACAGAAGATACTGGCAGATACACAGTAGCTCATTGTGAGATAAGCAGTAAAGAAAATGGTAGACAGTGAAGGTGGCCATTCAGATTGAGCTGATTCCTATTGGCTTCAAAATATCATGCTTTGATGAAATTGTCTCTTTGATACTGACATTTATAAGGTAAGACAACAAGACTGTCCTCAAGTACTCGTGAGGCTCCTTTTCTTCTGATGTGATGTAAACTTCTTTTGCCAATAGTTTCTGTGCTGCATTTCCAGGTAAATGAACATGCATTCTCAGAGACCTTAAGCACTAGCAACCCATAAAAAGTGGATAAATAAAGCGAGAACCTGTAATGAATAAAACATGTACTATATGTGAAAAACACGCAACAGGGCCATTAGGATACAGTCATTCACTCACTTAAAAAGCTCCTTGGGTGAAATAGCCCTGTTTGTGAGGGGATCAATGGCGTACACCATCAGGTCCGACTTGGTGTAGTCCTCTAGTTCAAAGCCATCACCATGACGACGTGGCCCAATGGACTCTACAATCACCTTGGCACCTGGAATCTGGTCCTGAATGTGGCGCTCAAGAATACTGAAATGAACATAAATACCAACTAAAACTAGGTAAACAAAAGGTGCACAGAAAAAAACTATGGACTCCTCAAAACTTTGAGGAGACAACAAAAAGTTAACATTAGGTCAAACCATTTCTGGCAAATCTGCTATCAAAAGGATAGAGCCACCATTCTTAAGTACTCGACTCTGGGAATGATTTTACCCTGAGTAGCGGTCTTCTTCTCAAAACTGAGATCTCGGCAAAAGCAAAGCTGCGATAATCCCTCTCAGGCAGGGAGAAATCCACACTGCAAATTACAGCCCATAAAGGAAAGCCTTGCTGTCTGTCTTTTCCAAGGTGGATAAACAGTTTGAGCACTCAGGTAAAATGGCCCTGGATCATCCCCAGTACAAATTGTGGACCTCTCAAACTGCAAAGAGCTTAACATGACTAATGCGTATGTTTTTCAGCCTCAAGTGTCACTCCTGAGGACAGGAGTCAGGAAGCTCTCGAAAAACCACTCTTAATGTCCATTTGCCTTTAACAGTGCAACCCAAAGGCTGCGGAAGGGGGCATTCTGGATTTCAGTCACTAATGAAAGTGACTGTGGAGGATGAACTCCTTAGCTATTTCATTGATAGGTTACTTGCTCCTGAATGACAAACAAAAGTTAAAAGGTTTGTAAAACATTTAATATTTAGAAATCCATGTTTTCAAGGCCCCGCGATAGGCTGGCGACGCATCCGGGCTATACCCCGCCTCTCGCCAATGGCAAGCTGGGATAGGGACCCCCGCAAAGTGGAAAATGGGGTAGAACATGACTTAATATTTATTTTCAATCATTTGCCACTACTAAATCTTAACCATCAATGAAATTAGTTTTTTAAACTTATGTTTTTAAAGCCACTTAACGATCAATAGGAAAGAAATGCAATAAAAAATGTATGGAAGAGAGCAGTCGACAGCAGTGGCCCTAATCTGTTTACTGCTACATATTTACACTTTGCATTATGCACAGACTAATATTGTTTTGTTCCTCATTCAACAGTTTAATTGGTTTAATTTTCATATTAAATTCTGTCTTACTTAATCAGCTGCTCCTTATTCTCCTCCACTAAAGTGGGTGGGACAGTGGACACAACAACTTGCATGTCCAGCGCATTGACCACAGAAACCTGAAAGAGCAGAAAGGTCAAGATGAAAACAGAACATGTTATTGATATAGGTCACGCCTGTGAGTTTGGTCGTCTAATTAAAATGCTACTTTCAACGGACCGAGTAGAAGCTCTTAATTGCCTGCATGTATTGGTGCCTGCAGGAAATGTAACAGGTCCTGATGCCACAGCTGAATTCATAAACAGCTCCTGTTTTCCAGAACAAAACCTCCCATGCGGCTCCTGTTAAAGTATGTTTCCCTTGAAAATTAACGAGCACCACCGCAAAGCCCTCGCTACTCTTGCATATGAAGGCAATGTCCCAGACCCTCCTTCTGTCTCATTAAAGGCTTGTTACCCAGACATATTTCACTGGAACAAAAAAATAAACCAGCCCAGAGTCAGGAGTGATGAGCATTGAATAGTGGATGATTGATCTCAATCAAAGTGGGAGCTCTCAGGAAAAAGAAATTCATTTTGGAAAAAAAGAGCGAGACCTATACGCACTCGTGCACACAGACACATGCGTTCGTAACATGGATAGCGTTAATGTACACGGCTGAAAAATACAATCTGTATTACCTTTTCCTACTGGTAAACGGACTCGTACTGAATAAACAAAAAACATCTCGACTAATAGTGTACAAATAAGTAAAAATCGGTTTGTGGTTGTTCTGCACACATCAATTGCTCTTGCAACAAACAGGAATGCCTTATGAGTCATCAGTAAAATAACAACAATTATACAAATGATGGCGATACAGCAGGGATTTTTAATTGTCGCGAAAGTATTGTGAATTATAAGAGAAAGGTGAATTGCAAAAACCTGAGCAGCAGAGACCATATTTCCTTTGTCTCTTGCCAATATGGTTAATCTTAACAAACGCTTCCAATAATGCAAGTTGAATATGTTTCTTGTTTGAGTCTCCAAACCTACTCTTTCAAAATTTGCATGCACAGTTTGTAACTTCTAAATTCTGGGAAACAAAGGTGATTGACTGCACTCAGATTTCTTAACAAATAAGATGTAAGAAATGAGAGCTAAATTGACTTTGACTTGTAAAATTGGAGGAATGCCCCTTTATTAAGGTTCTCTCCTGCCAATCAATTCTAGAGAGGTGACATTGCAAACCAATTCCATACCGCAAAGCTTGTATGTCTGCAGAGACTGCCTGCGTTCAGCGCACAATCAAATCAGTGCGATACATTTGTGTGGGTGACATGTAATTCAGAAACAAAGCTTTGCATGCATGCAATATGCATGCTGATCATCACATTATATATTGATAAACATCCTTATTCCTGTGTGCAGCAAACTGAATTCAGCCACTGAGTCTATTTATTTATTCATATCTTCCTTTTGTCATTGAATCCTATTGCTATCGCACGGCCATATTTGCTGAATTATCTTTTCTGAGAAAAGTGAACAACACAAAGCACAATATTGGATACTCACCACCACTTCGGCACTGCTGCTTAGACCTTTTCCATAGTCGTCTGTGGCAATAACTTGAAATGCAAAGAAGGATCTGCGCATGTTTCGAAACATCATGGCTGACTTGATGATACCCGTGTACGTCTCAATGACAAAGCTGTCTTGGCCCTCCTGTGTGGGCGGGATAATCAGGCGATATGCCATCTCGCTAAAATTCCCTGTGTCCTTGTCAGTGGCCTACAAATTGAGAAAGACATATCAATCTTTAATATACATAAAAAAAGACAAAACAATATATATATAATTACACAGGTAATGAAGGAAAAGGATTCTGCATTTAAACTTGGAAAGAGCATTGCTTTTCTTGAGCTCTTGATCACAAAGCTGGCTGCATGGTTCCAAGCATATCGCGCCTCTAAATTGTGCCAAAAGAGCAATATGCTTGAAAGTCTAAACATAAGTGGTTAATGACTAGCCCCTGTAAGTGATGCCTCCCCATGTTTGAGATATTTCCTCATAACTCTTCTCCCTGCTGAGGTTCTGCTGACAAAAAGGAAACGAGCTGCAGCTGGCTCATAAAACAGGCTTCTGCTTCATACTGCTGCGGCTCTAACAAGTGTCGCCCACTTTCAATCCGGTTTTCTTAGATTTTAATTCACTCCGCCAAGGAGGTTATGTTTTTGTTGCCGTTTGTTTGTTTGCAAGATTATGGAAAAAAAAAAACTACTGGATGGATCTTGATGAAACAGAATCTGAAGATGGGTGTTGGTCTAATTTAGATCTCATTAAATTTTGAGAGTAATCCGGACACACACACAAAAAGAAAATCTGTATTTTCTCATTTACTTATAATCCTTACTTTTCATGAAAGTGGACGGTGGGTTGAGCATTCAGTGATGGTTCGCCTAGGTATTAGGCAGGGGTGTTCTATTTCCTGGTATTGATATTGCTAGCTGGCACTGGTATTGTACTGGCCAACGCGCAGGAGAGGACATGGACGGCATCTCTGCCTTCAGCCTGCGTCATTCCTTCAGTGTGGAAAGCTCAAAGACTACTTTACAGCTTTCCCTGCCACAGATATACATAGCCTGTTTGCTCCTGAATGGGTACGGATGCTTGGGTTAAGGAAGAAAAAACAAACAAACTCTTGTTCCTTCTTAAGTCCCAGTCCCACTATAAAACTTAACAGGCTGTCCTACATCTGTATCTATATCTGTATCTGCCATGCCTGTATACAGGCATGGCAGATTGTGCCATTTCCTTGGAAAGCAGTGATGACTCTAAATATCTACAGACCTATCAGGGGTCTGTCTCTTCTGTCAGCCTGAGATCCAGACTGAGAAAGGCTGGCTGTGTTAAGCTGGGTTCTTATGATGAAGTCCTCACTTTGCTGAATTGCTCAACATTAAATCTACCGGCTTGCTGCTCAGTCTAGTGCAGGAGGCTGTGCTTCCCAGAGGGTTTGCCAAAGACCATTATTTATCTGACGAAAGGGATGATGAGCGCGAGTGTGTCTTTCCCTCTCTGCCTGTCTCTCAAGCTGTGAGACAGTGGAAGGACGAGAGGATGAGAAGGACAGCCTGCTGGCTCTGAGGACACCAGAGACTTTGAGAAACAAAAGTATAGTTATTATTTTTATTTCATATGTGTATATATTTGGGGTGCCTTGGAATCTCTGTCCAGGGACAACAGATGTAAAATAGCCTTTTGGCTAATTCTGGCACATTTACAGAAATGTTTATTAATGTGCGCTGTCCCTGTTAAATAAAAGAATAAATAAAATAAAATCAGTGTGAATGTTTCAAACTTGTGATGCCTGGAAGGGATGAAGGTGTTGAAGTTGTGTTCTTTGGTACGGGACTGCTCCCCATAGTTGGCAACCCCTGAACCATGTCCTCATTGATAAAAAAAAAGAAGAAAGCTGTACACAAACAAATACATTTAATTTCAGGAATGGTTAAATGGATTTTTGGAGAACAAATAAAACAAAGGCAGGAGTGAGGGTTCGGAGACATGCGATGTGGTCTTGATATTGACTGGGATGCTGGCAGTTCATCTTAGGGTGGAGTGCAAATAATATAGAAAACATTTTGAACTTATTATGAACATTTTTGGTGTTTTGGGGATTATTTGTACCCGGAGGTAGACTTGTGATTATCACAAGATAATCACAAGTCTACCTCCGGGTATAAATAAAGTAACCTTGAACCTCGCATTGTATTGTTTTTTTATTTTATTTTGCACACTTGTTTTTGTTTAGCTATTGTTCAAAGCTGATGGTATAATTTTAACAAGGAACTGTTCCTGTCATGCAATATTATTATTAATAATGACAAGAATAGAAGATTAATGACACCTGATCTGCAGAACACATTTCATGAGCACAAATAAGTTAGTTAACATGACAGCCTCCTTTACTCTTTAGTAAAATGTACTCAAATCAAACATACAGCTATGCTATAATCTCTTATTAAGATTCTGTTAATCACACATAAGACTCTCCAATCACACAACTGCTTACATTTGTAAACACTTTTAAAACACATTCTCCGATCGGCTTTTAGGCTGAGCGTTGGAGGCCTGGGGGCATGTTGAAGATCATGTTTACTTACCACTATCTTTAGCACCGAACTGAAGATCTTTGTGTCCTCTGTCACACCTCCAATGAAAAGCATCCTGGAGAAGATGGGAGGGTGGTCATTCTCATCTTCCACATCAATGAACACCTTGGCTGTGTTAGCTGCAAAGACACAATGCAGATCCAATATGTGCTGCATTTGTTATAGAAGACTGAGTTAGGACACCACTTTAGTCTAACTTCAGATTGTGGACTCATGTGTACCCGATAAATTGGGACACTCAAGGCCAAAAGTGTGAAGTTATCTGAAATGGCAATGATGAATTGTTTATTTTAATTTTTATGAATAAAAATTTAAATAAACAATTAAAAACGAGACCTTCAAATCACATCCAAGAACGTTTTTAAGGTGAATTATAAGTGAGAAGATCACCATATTTAAAAAAGAAAAAATATTTATGTCATCTGCTGATGGCTTAGTTTACAGATTTTGAATCAGTTTCATGTATTTATGTTGAAACTGCAGAAATGAATTTACTTACCTTAGCTTTAAAATCTGATTAACAATAATTTAAGAACATTCATTGTTCTGAAGCTGAAAACATTGAGTCAATAATGAAATAATGAAATTTATTTTCTTTAAATTGCAGCACATATTCTGAAAAAAATGCATTTTGAAGTGCAAACATGACTCTCTGCTCCCGTTAGATAAGTACGACTGAAAGCGCTTACGTTCTGTTTATTAACCAATTAGTGATAAAACACACTGAGTGAAAGAGGGCTCTGAATACTAAAATGATGATGAGACACTTTCTACAAGTGCAGTATTATTATCTTTAGTGAGAACTTTGCTTTCATCACAACTAAGTGCAGAACAATGCCATCAATAAAAGACTGAAATGTTTATTGCCAAGCAATTGTCACATTATTAGGAATTGTAGTTTCAAAGACATCCCATAATCAAGGAGTGATAATATCCCTGGAGTTAGAGAAAATGCTGTGAGAAAGAAATTGTGAAAGAGACAGACTATCTTCTCTGTCTTCTGGCCATGTTTGAGGTGTCAGAAGATTTTATCATGTCCCTTACTTTGAGAGGATCCAGGACAGTTTTTTAATTCCTCTTTTTATTAATTTGATTATTGTTATTTAATTAAATGGGTTTATTTCATTATTCTAGAAATTACTCAGTATATATCTCATGATGTCATTATTCTTGCCAGATCTTTTTTGCTTCTATCATCTTTTATAATGACTCTTTTTATTTTATTTTACCAATCCAACAACTAATGCTGTTGTTTTAGTCTATAAATGGTGTGCATTCGTCTCTTAATGCTTTTAAAATTTTCTTTAGTTAAGCACTTTGAACAAAGTGCAAAATGTTTGAACGGTACTACATATGGAAGCTTGACTGATTGAGGATTGGTTGATTTATAAATTACACCTACAGTGTAGCATAAATATGCAGAGCACAAATTACTGCAACACAGCAGTCTAAGAAAAGACGTGCGCCACCCTGCACCATTTTTCAGCATAAACATTGCTTATTTATCACTCCTAAAAATGCATGGAAGACATGCGTCTAACCGAGAAGGGTTTGTCCCTAAATCACAGTTATTATGAGAATGCATTACAACGCTGCATTATGTTAAATTACATCTTACTTTGGATTGTCCTATTTGTTCCCACGTATAAACATTAAACACTCTACACACAGTAGACTCCAAGCCTCCAAGTTAAGACAGATGATAACAAAAGACGAGGCAGAGGGAGTGAGTAATTTATTTTTCTCGGTTACCTCAAATGGATGGAGGGTGAAGTATGAACCCAACTGGCAGTTAGGATTCATCCATCATTTTTGCACACCTTTGTTACTGAGATGTCTGGAAACAAGCCTGCTGATATTCCACCTAAGGCACGGTGGAATATCACCACCATCGTTCTTACTTTTAGAAGGCACACGCAGGTTGGACATGACAACCACGATGGAATCTGCCTGAACCCGGAGGACGTAGGTGGTCACATTTTCATAATCCAAAGGTTTAGCTGTGGAGATGACACCTGTTTTGTTGTTCACCCGAAAATCACCTAAAATGAACAAACACGAAAAGTTATATTAAAAGGCCTCTTTTTTTTTTTATTAAAATATTTTCTACCGAATTATACAGCGCCTATGCTTGTTTGCGCTCTTGCTAATTGAAATGTCTTTATATCAACATGTAAATGCGCCTGCATGTACAATTGAACTCATTTAAATTCCTTCGCAAGATATTTTCTCTTCAAGGAGATTTGATAATTAAGTGAAGTGCAGTGATGACTGGATACCACTTTGCATCAGCATTGTGAACAAACATCTACACGCTTCTAGATTTTTGCGTCGGCGTAGGAGAGGATGAAAAAAATGCCTTGGATATGTGATGTGCTCACAATTTTGAAGACAATGCAATTGTGTTTTTTAACAAACATTATGAAATCTGATTGCACACAATCTTATCTCATTAAAAGTAACCTTTCTTTCAATTTTCATCACTGGATTAGAAAACAAGGAAGAATTGATTTGTGCTTCAAACACAGCGATGCATCATACCTTGACAGTGATTGACAGAAGTGCAAAATGAAAACATTCTATTGTATTGTAAGTGAAATTGAAAACAAATATCCATCATCTTTAGGATAATTAACAGTTGTCTAGCCAAATGCGTTTAATCTTTATTACCTCGTTCATTTCCTGCTACGATGGAGTAGAAGATGGTTTGGTTGATAGCAGCAGCTAGAATCGTCCCCACCGGGGTGCCAAGTGGAGCCAGCTCACTAACCGGAGGAAACCTGGAAAGCCGTAAACACAAACAGCATTTAGACTCAACGAAGCCACTTGACTTAAAGCTAGATATTCCAACAGGTAAACAAAATGTTGCCATAAAGTAACTACAATTGTATATTTCTGATCTTGCTGTTTGATTTGAGTAACATCTGGATTCAACAAAATAATATTTTATATTGTGAGTGAAATCGTTGCCCTTAAAAAAGTACATTATGTTGATATTCTGCTCACTTTAGCTTTATATCCTCTAAGGGAACAAAATGTAATTTGGGGGGATAATTATCATAAATAATACTGCTGCTTGTACCGATGGGAAATATCCCTAGATACCCAATAATAGCTTTGCTGAACAGATAGAACACAAACGATGGGTTCGTGTTAGTCTGTGTTTTGTCCTTTGAGCATGCTGGTGAGGATGGCGCTGACATATAAAAGAAAGATTGAATTTCTCTGCTAAGCATTTGGTTCAAATCTCCACTATGGCCATGAGAGAATGAGGCTCAGGATTCAAGCAGCTGAGCAGAGGTTTCTCTGTAGGGTGTCTGGTTTCATTCAAAATGATAAAGCGAGGAATTTGGCACGCCGCTGCTCCTTTGTACTCAGGGTAAGCTGAGGTTGTTTCGGCTCTTTGCGAGGAGACCTGGGTGTATCCAGCGCAGCAGGGTTTACCGACACAAATAAATGAGAGGAGACATCGGGGCAGACCTTCGATATTATGGAAGATCTCGATTCTTCCATTTCCTCAGTGCTGGGGTTTTCACCAAGATGAGACGCTTTGCATGGGATAAAACCGCTCTTAAAGTAGGATAGGAAAGTGAGAAAATATGGGGGGAATGCTGTTTTTATGGTGGTGGGAGCAGAAATTCACAAGATATTATTTTTTACTTCATTATTTATTCAGAAAATTGTTTGCATTTTTCTTGAGCAGGTTTGAGCACAACTTTCCACCCAAAATATAACAAATGAAATCGGGTTAAAAATACGACTAAGAAAAACTAAAGATTTCATCATAAACACACCAAGATTTGCTACGTGAACAGATTTGTGTGTTTATCTCTTGATAAGTGAGGTAAAGTAACCCTTAATGACTATACTATATGCTTGAGACCTACAAGTGGGTAATTATATACAGCAGGGGATTGTCACAAAAAGTATAGCATGTATAAATTGGCGGGAGCCCCGTCTCGGTGTAGTGTTTGTGAGGGTTGATTTAAGCTAATAATATCATCTGCCTCTGCCTCTCGCGAAGCGTCTCAATTCTCTCATCTCTGCATATGAGGAGTGTGTGTGTGTGTGTGTTTGCACATGCAAAAAGGCTGTGCCTTCTTCTGCAGTTTTCCTTTTAATCTGTTATTCACAGCAGTGGGAAGACATTTGTGACAACTCAGAGAAGTAATATTCATGCCATAATCAGTCAGCACATTAACTACAATGTAGTCAATTAGGTGATAAAAGGTTTTTCATTTTTGGGAGATGCTATTCTTCGGATTCAGAACATTGACAATTAGACAGCCGCAGTTCAGGTTTCTGAAAAAGATTTATTTAATGTGTTCATGTTTATTGTCTTTTTAACCCCTTAGGTCTAACATGTTTTTGACTGAAACATGTTTTGATGGCTACATTGCAGAGCCGCAAGAGTTTCAACAAGGAAAGCTAAACCAATTTGCCAGTGCGACAAGATGGAAGAATTTGATTTACGCACAAACAGAGAACGGTATTTTACAAAAGATTGCTCAACTGCTTCTGACAGTAAATAACAGTATTTGCTGCTCACTGGGGTAAAATACGTGGGCAGCTATAAGAAAATATGTTTTTACCGCTGTCAAAGTTTCATTGGCAAACAAAAGGTTCAAAGGGTGAGGTCCTTGAAGGATACCGACAGAAAAAAATAAAATAAATCGCTCCATGATAGACGCAAGAATTGCTTTCTCCGAAGTCAAACCAGTGCCAAGGACATCTCTTGGTGAGAATTATTCTGGAAAATAGGATGCATTCCTGTGTGCACAGGACAATACAGCGTGCCATTCTGAGAGATTCTATTGTTGACTACTGCATGTGCTGGGATGAAACGAGTGAAGCCTTTGAGTGGAAAAATACACGGCTTCTTATGATAACACCAAATGACTTGGGTTCAATTTCCTTCTAGGTGTACTGTTCCGCTTTTAGTGACTGATGTTTGTCACTGTGGCATCCGCGAGCAGGAAGGCATGCCGTGCGCCACAGCAATGGCAACCGATTCATTAATGTGGATGTCACATAAGTAGATTACGTGTTTGGTTCACAAACACGCTGACACGTGATAACAGCGAGGTGCTGCCCTGCCAAAGATATGACTGTCTATCAGCTATATAAAGGCACAATTCTTCAGAGCCAAGGGTGACACAACAGGATTTCATGAAATAGACATGCCCTCCACTTTTCAGCATAATCCATCTTTTCTGGATATTAACATCCCAGATATGTGGATGTCAATGGTTAGAGGAGACTCTAATACATTCTCACACACAGCATCTGTTCATGACACCTGTTACTGAGGACAGATTCAGATGAAGTGTGACTTATGACGCAGACCACTGATCAACAAGTTTATTATCCTGTCAGCGTTGACTAATAATCCTCAAAAGCCTTCTCTTGTTTTTCTTTCATTTCAATACTACCACCTGGGCCTTTCTGTGCCTTCATGTACTGATCACCATTTTATGTGAAGGTGAGAACGAATGAGTCTCATTTGGTCTTCAATGAATTTCCAGCATTTATGAGGTAAACCTTTGGTTGGTCTTTGAATGCCAGCTGGGTTTGCAGCATGGTTACCAAGAAGAGGGAGATATCACTTCCCCGGAAAAATGGATCTGCCTCAGGTTGTAAGTATAAGAAATGGCAAATGGGGTTGGGAAATGTGCCTATTAGGATAAAGGCGGATCCACATGCAGAGAGAAGGGCTGACAGATCGGATAGTGACGGCAGAAACAGACAGGTACATAGCGAGGTGTGTATTGCAGGTACATCCGACGCCACGGTGAAATGTCATAGAGAAATAATCACTACCCTCTTGAGTTGGCTGATACACTGATACTCGACGATACTAGAGAAAGCAAATAACTTGTGTGTTGAACAGTCAAATCTAACATAAAGTCAAAGAGTCCATTAAACATAATTCAACACGATGGGCATGGCGAGCAGGGCTGAAGCTGCTTCTCATTCAGGCAGAGAGACGGAGCGATAAAGGCTGATATGAAGGCAAGGGGAAGATGCAGACATGTCCACAGGCGGCAGCAGAGAATCCTGGTGTCAACATGCGAGAGGTTGAATGGAACACCAGTGAAAGGCACAGGCGGCTCCCAGGTGACAGCAGGCACATTGTCCCAGGGCCACTGGTGGAGTGATGGTTACGAGACAAGGCAGAGGCGGGTACACGTTGTCGTGTGCCACAGGGGCCACTTCTTAGCGAGTCAACCAGCTACCTCACATTCCCTCTTTATTCATGAACCGCAACAAGTGGTGAACGAGGGCCAATGGAAACCCAGGGAACTTACAAGCAATGACAGCGAAGCAATACGGTATGTAAATAATCCAGTTTTGTGTTAAATGTACTTTTAGTATGCTTTTGTTTTTCACACTATATTTACACTTGTATGTGTTATCTGTTGTTTAGATACGCTTAGTTGCATATTAATATAACTGTAGGCATGTAAATTTATCTGGTGCGGAGGAACGGATCAATCTACTTTCCATTATTTCTTAGGGGAAATATATTTTCGATTTTCAAACAAATCGGTTTTTGAACAATATTACTGAACGAATTATGCTCGAGAACCGAGGTTCCACTGTATATGATCGTTGAACTTAAAAACACCCAGCAATGATAGGAATGACAAAAAGATAAGTAGACAAAAGAGAAAACCACTGCTGTGAATATCTCATGTTTTGAATTATAACTGGAGGTATGAAGTCATGCAGCATTGAGAGCTACTGTGGCCCTTTAACCTTTGTCTTATTAAATATTTTTAAATTTCATGAGTAGTAAAAATTCAAATGAAAACGTATTCATTCCATTTAACTAGAACATTATAGTTTTAGACAATGGGATCTGAGTGATGAAACATTTTGCCACAATTATGATGAATACAGCTGGTCGGAGTTACGTTCAGAACACCCGTCGCTAAATGATTTAATCGTTAAACAAAACCCCTCACTGCACGATAACTTGGCCGACATTTTGTGCGGTCAAAATATATTTACCCCGCGATGCGCTGGCGACACTTCTGGAGTGTACCTCTCCTCTCGCCCATAGAAAAGCTGGGATAGGCTCCAGCAACACCCGTGACCCGCACATAGCTATAGATGAGACAATCGTCTCATTCACAAGAAAATGGATGGATGTAGCTTCTGAAAACAACATTAGCCCAAGCTATTATTACACACTGTAATATCTATGGAGGGTTCCTCAAATTCAGGAGAAATTCGACCTCCACCTCATGCTCTTTCATTTGCAAAACAACATTAGCAGATATTAGCTCAGGCTTTTTATGAGCTGCTGACTCACAGTTAAGAGGATTTTTCAAAAAAATAAAAATAAAATAAATATCCTGCGCTTGCAAGCATCTCAGCATCCAACACCACAGACACTAAGCAAGTATTCACATCAAAGTGTTGCATTCAATAAAACACACACAGGAGAAAACTAAAATGTTTACAAACCCTCGCCGGATCATGTTCCTCCCTGAGCTATTCCTCTCATCACTTATCTTGCCACAGCAGACCTCGTGGTTCTTTTGTATTCACAGTGAGCCATTTCCCTGACTTTCGCAAGAAAGAAAAAGTCTTCAATCAAAAACCTTCTGGGGGGGCAAGCTGGAAAACATTAGCGTAGCTAAAGAAACAGCAGTTCCTGTGCTGCCAGACAGTAGCAGCGTTCTGTACCAGCCCACAGCCCACACGTCCTCCACAGGGTCATTTAGCGCACACGAGGAGACTTGGCCGGTGAATGTTTGGATGCTGGTGGATGAAGGCTGTCCAAACCGGACCAGCAATGAGATATGCAATACGACATCGCACCGTGCCATGCAAGTACCAATGCCATCCTCCGTATTTTGCTGCCAAATTCCAGCTCCTGCCTAAATGATCTATGCTTCATAGCAATAATTCATTCTTATTTAATTAATTATATAGACATTTGTTGAATATTCACAGTCCCATGAGCCACTTCTTCCATGCATAGAAAACACAGCAGAGATTCCAATGTTCTGAACTCGCAAGCATTTACACCATCAAGGTCATGTGAAGATTAAAATGTTGTGTTCTGACATTATTAAAACAAAACAAGTTTCCGTTTAATTACACTAAACAGCATCTGGTTGACGTGAGGTATGCAAATGTGTCTACTTTTCTCTCTCCAGGCAGTTCCACATAAGTAATCACCAAATCCGAATAATTTCCCAGATGTAATTACAATTTGGATACAGACTTGAGCACCATCCAAAACTCAGTAAGTAAGTAAGATGTGATATTGCTCCGATGTGACATGAACAAGCAGTAGGTTGAGTGATGCCGCCTACATCCACTTCATTTGATGTTTACTTGGTAATAATTTTACAGTTTCATAACAGCCATTTACAGGCACACGAAACTTCAAACTGAAGTTAAGGTGTGTTAAATCTGAATACAGCACATAAATAAATTCATAAATCATTAATAACAAAGCAGTATTGTGAGTTAAATTATGTAAATTATGATTCCTTTAGTGTGTTCCCTTGCATCCGCTGTTGCTTTCATTGTCTAGCCAAATGCAAATATATTACATAGAAATATTCATTTTAATCTCAGTCTTTATGAATACTGACTGGTCAAATCCTGTTCTGAACCTCAGTTCATAGTAGCGTTACATTAAATAACACCATAAACTGTCCCTTGTCATCCATGTTTTAATGTCACCAAGCATACATTGTATATCTGAGAAAAGATTTCTTTGTTTATGTCAAAGCTTGCAGATCAGCTCATGCAGTACTTTCTGTCGCGCCATCACTCTCAGTAATTAAAAAAGGATATTGTTACAGCTGACCATTCTAGCTGGAAATTAAATCCAAATAAGATAATCAGTCAACAACTCACAATGCTTTTGATACGTTTTAATGAGTTTTGGGTAGTCCACACAAACCGTTATGGATGTTGATAATTATTTTGGAAAGTTAGTTTAATAATAGATTGTGCTACTTTTTCACGTTGACCTTTAGCTGATATTTGGGATGTGTGCAATGACTGTGACTCGGTCTTCTGTTAGACAGCCAAGTGATGCTTGCCTACTTAGCAGAGACATGTGAAAGGTCAGTGCGCTCATGGTGTTTGGAGGTTCAAAGCTCAAGGCAACAGATTCAAACCTGCGATTGAAAATCAATCATGCCCTTCAGAGATGTGAAAACCTTCCTACCAATGAATTGGAGGAGGAAGATGAGCAGAATAGAGTAGACATGTAGTTCGATGGATGTAGAAGGTTGTTTTTATTTTTTATTTTTTAACGGCTATGCAAGTTAGACAGTGAGTGGGAGCGGACTTGACAGCATATCATTTAACCGCAAGGAGATGAGCATATAAGAGTCAGCTATGAGCAGCTCTATAACTTAAACATGCCTAACAAAACAACTGCTGCAGAAGGGCATTCAATAAGAAAGCTGTGTGCTATGAAAAAAATACTCCACCAGACGTTTGGTGTATTTGATGAACAGAGCAGGGTTGAGCTGTTGTCTCCCTGTTCATTAATCTTAAGCGGTAGTTATTATTTTTTTGAATGCATTTTCTGTTAATCTCTTGTTTGGTTTTTTTTGTTAGTAACTAATGGTTGAGATGTCTAGTGTGGCTGGCTCATGGACATATTTCTATTTCAGGTACTGTACATCAATTTGTGACTCAGACCAAGGAGACCATCAAATTAACAGTGTCCTCAAACATGCACAGGAAAATAAACTCATGGCTCCAAAATTTGTGCTGTAACACATGCATTCATTTAAAAGCTTCTTACGCAATAATGTCGCATTTGTTAAAAACAATTGCTGCAGCCCTACACTCAGTGAAAGTAATACATATTAAGCCTCTTTCAAGCCATACGACTTGTGTTTTTTAATACTTTATTTGACATATATTCCTTGACAGGTATTGTAATATATATAGTAGCATGAATACATGCAGTATTGTGTAGAAGGTTTATCCCAAACTATTATTGTTTGCATTGGTATTAATACCAACAACATTTCTTGATACAAGTTCTAAATAAATAAATACAAAACACAATCATAATATTGGCAGCTGGCAGCATGCTGCTAGAGTAGCACCTATAGGATAAGTCATTTTGACCAACAATGAGAGGGAACCCCAGATTTCCTTATGACAGATGGAAGGGACCAGCCATAAAGCAGGAGCAAAAATCATTAAGTCAGCAGAAGGCCTACAGAGTTGTTTTAGTTGTGTGCTCTGGAGCTGCAGGCATAGTTTACCTGATTGCTGCTATAACTAACTGCCTTTGCAGACAGACAATATCTTCTGTGGACATTCAAAGAGTGATTTGTGCTCCTCAGGGAGAGACGAGGAATGAGGAGATAGTTCATCATAGAGCAAGCAGATTGGACTCTTTGCTGGAGTTGAACACCTGGCTCATGCTTTCAAACGAATCACAATTTAGAGTGGGCCTGCCACTGGGTATGTTTAGCACTGTAACACCATATAGTCGCCGCTGCCTATGGCCCTGACTTTCTCTGTGTTCCACTCTGGCAGGGCACTCAGAGCATTAATCAATGGATTTTTAACACGTGTGCTGTTGTGTGTATCAATCATTGAATAAAGGTGAGCAATGGGGGAATGGAAGCAGACACGCTGTTGGATAAGAGAGAATATGAGTGCAAGGATAACCACAAATGTCCACATATTAAGACTGACAGTCCATCCAATAGACTTTCAGAACATCTGACAAAAAGTCATACTTTTGTTCAAACAAGTCTCAAACAATATGTTGGAAGGTTTTGAATGTTATGCACCTGTTTGCGCAAGGCAACATTGTTGTAACCAACATTCTTTAATTTGACTGACATATAAGGCAGTAAATCTACTACTGCACTTTTGGCTTGTCCCCTGAGGGGTCGCCACAGCAAATAAGCCTTTACTTCCTGCATCTCTCTCTCGCTCTGCTGTTTAGTCACTTATCCTGGTCAAAAGAGATATTTCATAAAGAAACATATTGCATAGGCCTTGGTAAGAAACCAATGTAGTTTACAGGAGTGATGATGTCTTGCTGCATCTATCCTGAAGCCCGATGCATGTTAACACTCAAATCTCCTTTATCTGCCTTGTAAAGAAAAACAAAGAGCCTGACAAATTCAGAATCCAAACTGGGGTAACTTGGGTTTCAATATTAATCAGTCATTTTGAGATGTCATCACAAGTGTAAGTCATGGTCTTCTTACGATACAATTTCTCTTTCCTGAAGCTTTTCTCGTTACATCTTGTGGTATGGTGCGATAAACAAAGCAGCAGATATTTATGTGTTTACACACTGAGGCTACTGCGTTCAGAGCAGCTTAAAGGAGACACACCTGTATTCCTCCTGGGTGAAGATTGGAATGCGTGACGGCTGAAGGACAGTGATCTCCACCAAAGTGCTGTTCGACTTCACCGGCTCCCCATCATCAAAGGCTATCACAAACAGCTGCAGCGGATGAGAACATAGACGAGCAACACATTGTCAAAGTCAAGCATAGATAAGCATCTGAAAGACATAAAACACTTTTTGCTTTCCCCAAATTATTTGTTATTTTTTGGCCAATATCTTTTTTTCACACGCGAAAAACTGACCTCATTCCGATTTTCTATCATACAATCGGCAATGTCAGATTATTCCGAACTTAATTCAGCCATAATCAACAAACGGTCAGCGAAAACTTGCATGAAGCTGTTAGAGGAAGTTCATCAAAATATTCAAGATGGCGACGGCAAGCAAAATCAGGACGAGAAAAGACTTAGATTTGTTTGAAGCTGCTTCAAAAGTACAAAATCAAGGATATACAATCATATGAGAAGGAGTTCAAGTGGGTCTGTACATCTCAACAAAACAATCATAGTATTTCCTGTATTTATTGCTTCACGGAGATCGATAACCAGATGAGGAGGCATTGCAAAACATGAAACTTAAAATTTAAACCTTACCTCATTATGAAGTAATCTGCAATTTTTTCAAGAATACTCTAACAAATTTCCGAACACGTTACAATATAGGTTTCCTAATTTATTCCAACCCTGTGATGTGGTGGTAATATGGAATAGGCTTTTCAGTCTCAAAATATGCTCAATGTCCAAAAGAACCCACCTTTCTTTGATTAGGGGTAAACAGGATTGTACTGTACACAAACATGTACCTGTTAGACATTCCCAGGCCTTTTTGTAAATATATTAGGCATTTTAAACGAGTAAAGCCTGAACTGTGAAATAATTTCCATAAATTTCTATTTATTTGAAACTAAATTGTTAATTGAACCTTTTGACAAATAAAAATGTATATAAAATAAATATATATGAATTTACATATCTATTAATTTGTATACTTTTTTATTACATCTGTCATTTTTTATGCATGCAAAATGCAAATGTCTGATTATCAAATTTATGATGTAGAGCTCTCAAAAAATCATGTATTAAATGCGATACCTTTGGCATTACAGGGTTAATTGAAAAGAGCAAGTGCAAAGCCCCCAGAGAGAGCAATGGCGAGTATAAATGTATTGATCGGCAGTCAATAACAGTGGAGAATGAGACCTGCACATGTGTTTTAATGCAAGGTCCCTTCAAGTCAGGGGGAAAGGATTTATGTCAGTACCACAGAGTGACTCTGTTTAAGTAATGAGAAAATTGATTAACTCTGCCCAAAGACAGAAAGACATGATCAATGAGACATTTCAGAAAAGACAGTAACAATGCCATAAAAGTGTTTTTAAAAAGGCAATATGCACATATAGAACCTGCTGATCTTCACTGCACCTTAATTTACATTAAAACATGTGAAGCAGAGGCGTCAACATCAACAATGACGAGTAGATAGTGTCTCTGTGGTGTAAAACAAATCTACACGTCAAATATTGAAGCTAGTGCCACCGATCACGGAGGCACACACTCTGACTCCAGCCTTTAATTAGAAAAAACAGTTTAACATTTACCAAGTAAATTAGGGCTTTATTAGGCGAGCAGCGCCCTGAAGCCATGTTTACATTAGCTGATCCACATCACATCTTTCATCCTTGCCCCTTTGAGGCCAGAATGTCCAATAATAATTATGCAGTTCGACAGAAGAGCCATAACAACCAGTCACAATCCCCACCACTACCAACCCCCATGTAGCCTGTCATATTCATGCTATTGTTCATTTAATTGCCATCTGTGTTCATTTAGGGAGGGGGGGGGGTTCGTGCAAATTCCCTAAAAGCTCCTTGACTCAAAGTGTGCCTGGCTGAATGAATAACAGTAAGCAGTAGCTCAACATTAATCACCACAACTCACCTTAAAGGTGACACTGGGCTCTTCATTGAGGTTGACCTTAGTGTTGATGATGCCAGTGTCCTCCTCCACATCAAAGATGCTTCCGCTATAGGGAGACCTGTCCAGGTCCACTCGGTAGCGGACAAAACTGGCTGGAGTGCCCTGGAGGAAGGAGAACAAAGGGCATGAACCACGTCAACGCGGAGACGCTTTCATCGACTGGTGGCCCCGGAGGTTTAATCCTAATACTACTACTACTAGCGACCATGAGATAACAATTAATGTGCATTCAACCAAAGTGCTTTCTCCGTGCAATCTGAAAACATTCCTAATATACACCCCCCCCCCCTCATCAGACAAGCAAATATAAATTCACTGTCATTTATTGATTTAGGCTGTTACCCTTTTATTTTGAAAAAAAAGAAACAAACATCCCCCATTCCACTCACCATCTTTTCTCCAGGGTAACACACACTTATATGAGAGAGCCTGGACTTTCATATGACCCACTGATTAAAATAAATCATGGTTCCTGATTACTAATCATCTCTGAAGTTTATCTTATCTCCGCTCAAATTCAGTGTAGCTATTAATAAGCTTTTTTTTCTTTAAAGCTGTGCTCCCTTGCGCGAGCTGATTTTTGCTCTCCTGGGCCAGGGCAAAAGCCCGGGGCTCCAGCAGGATAAAACTAGTGCCAGCACTGCTTCCCTGGGGAAGCTAACTCACATAAATGTGTCTAAAAGTGGTTGCAAAAACTATCTGAGGGAATTCACTGAGGGGATTCTCAGAAAAAGGGCCTACTTTGTTTTAAAGCTTTTTAACTTGTTTTCTAAGATGTAATGGAAAAGATGCCAGGACAGGAACATTAATTAAAAACGCCCCCCAGAGAAAAATCTAATGCCGTGGTGCCTCTCCACGATATCGTAGTAGGGATGGCTAAAACTGCTCAGGTCGAACATTAGTAGCAGCAGGTAGTCTGCCTATGTGTCACTTGGACACACAAAAGTGACAGAAAATACAATAATGACACAGATTCATTGCTCATAACGCTGGTTTTCATTTCGAGTACCGTTTCCTGATGCATGAACCTCGGTTTCACGTATGTACAGAATAAAAAAAATACACACTCCAGCCCATTATCGGCAGCATCGACTCAGTCGGCAACGATATTGGGAAAGACCCTTTGGAGGGAAGTACGTTACATCACATCCAAAGTCACAACACGGACCAAAAGCCGGAATATGCACCGGATCAATCGATGGTATCATGACAGTGACTCTTACTGCTCACTAGCATACCCATATGGGAAAATAGTGGAATACAAAGCACATCTACAAAGCAGGCTCAGCACAAGTAAACTATAAGCTTAACCGCCCTCCACCATTCATACAATGAATCAAGATGCTTTCGAGTCTGTGGGACCGTAATGACTGTTCTATATCGGTGAACTCAGACTAGTTTAAATATCTGGACTCCACAGCAGTCAGCACTGAAGAAGCCTTTTGGATGAGAGGGGTGATGCCTTCAACCCTTAAACAGAAACCCAGTTGATTCAGGTTCAGCATTCAAGGTTCCTTAATTAAATTTAGTTTGAAGTGCACCATTTGTTTGGGCTTCATTTCATTTCTGATATTAAATATGGTTTTATTTACATTGTCAGTTCATGATTTTAAGAACAAGCTCATGAACACAACAGCAGCAAGGTTTGAACTGTGAGAGCAAACAGCAGAGTCAACGCCAGATTAAAACCTAATCTGGCGTTGTGGAAGGATTAATGACTAATTTCAGCAATAAACTTTCTCTGCTGTGAACTCTGCTGACAGAGGAGTAAGCCTTTTATTTTCCTGCCACATGTATTGGACTAACTCTCGGGTTGAATAAAAAATTCTTGCTGGATGATTTGACTCCTTGCTCGTCTTATTTCTCATTTTGGCCAATATTAACAGTGACTCCGTGGGGCTGAGTGGCACTGTCAAAAATACAGTCCCTTTTTTAAGCCATTTGTGTCACTTCTCCCTCGTTGGATAGGTATTATTCCTTATTATATTATCATGCCTTATTTCCGAGATGTGCACACAAAAATAAGAATAGGAGCAGGAGAAGTCTCCACCGTTATAACCAAAATATGCACGGCTCATGTTTGTCACATTGAGACTATGAAACAGCTCAAGTCTCTTCCTCTCTTTGTGTGTGTGCAGGTTTTTATGAGCCTGAGTAAGAGCGAAAGAGAACGTCTGCATGCATTTTTAGCAAGCTAAGCTCTGTTCACTCAGAGGTGTCTATGACAGGCACCCTGTCAATAAAATGCTTTCAGCTCCCAAATCCAGGTCAATGAGAGACTGGGATAATCGGTTCCTGTTAGGAAATCTAATCCCACTGTCTGTCAAAAGGCTTGGTGGCGTCACTCCCGTTGCTTCATGCATTGGGGAATCCAGGACCGTTACCAAAATGTAATCATCTGTTCCTGGTAACATTCCCAAGAGTTCCTGAAAATTAAGATCCATCCAGAGCTTTTTGAGTTATCTTGCTAACAGACAAACAAACAGAGAGAGACAGACAGACAAACCAATGCAAGCGAAAACATAAGCTGCTCAGCGGAGGTAATAACATTTTCTAATATCACTGTAGGCTGCTCTCATATCAGCTGTAGTCTTAACAGGTTGTCACAACCTTTCTTCTGCATTGTGTAATTTTGTCCCACCCCAACAGAATGAAAAAAATGCTTAAAATCTTCATAGCTCAAATCCCAGGAGAACCGGCTCAGATAGAGATGAGGTAAAGGACTGTGAGGAAACTGGCAGATGACTCACACAAGAGGAGATGCTAAACAAGACTCTCGCTCGATAAATATGAGCAGCACCGTGGCTCTAATGAGAGCATCTGAGTCTGGAAAGCACTTTTAAAATCACCATGTTCTCAACAGCAACGGGTAGAGGAGCTAAATATCACTACCCCAGGCTTTTATCTCCTCCGCCTTTATTAATAAAGACACGGGCAACATGTTTCATGTTCTTTGAATTCTTATCACCAATGTCGTACACAAAGCATGTACCGAATATACATTTTGACTGATGTATTTTTTAACTCACCGGAGGATCTTGGTCCTCAGCAAAAACAGTTGTGATCCTGGTTCCTTTCTCTGCATTGGGCGCCACCATTCCCTTATAAAGTCCTTGGCTAAACACCGGGGAGTAGTCGTTCATGTCCTAAAAAGAAGAAGGAAAATGAATATAGTTGTATCAGTTACATATTGTGGCTACTTTGAACAAGGCTGACTTCAGCGCACTTCTGCGAATGCATCTGCTGATGCTCTCTGCATGTTTAATGCAGGGAAGTGGGTTTCTGACTATAAGCATTTCAATGTTCTGGAAATAAAATTCCTTCAGTTTCATGTCACAGAACAAGTGCTTTTGTTGAAGTCTTGCATTTTTTAGGACCAACAGTTGGATTTTTATTTATTTGTTATGCTGGTCCTTAAAAATGCAAGACCGAAACATCGCAACGGGCACCCTTGTGTCTCATTTTGTCTCTGCTTTTTTTTGGTGGGCTTCATTAGTATTGTCCTCCAAAACATTGGATCTGTTTTTAATGACCTTCTTCCAACCTCACATAGCAAAGTAGGGGTGTACTGGAAATGAGGGCAGTGTCATTTCCAGTACACCTGGTTTACTACTTCCCAGCAGGCAACTGGGAATACCCCTCTTTCTTTTTACAAATAAACCCGACTTTTGCACGGCACGTACAATATGTGCACCAAAACACAACATTTAATCTCTCCACCACTGCACGCATTCCAACAGACAAACACACATTCGGTAGCACAGGAATAAAAGAAAGCGTCTGTGAGAATCATTCGGAACAAGACAATGCAGGGCACTCAATCAATCACCGAAAGGCATCCGATGAAAGAGACACCAACAGAACAATACAAGGGGAAATAAAACACAAGCAGCTTCAAAACATCCCTGTGGAGGTGTTGTATGAAGAAGAAAGCGGAATCAGCTCCATCTCTAGTCCCCGAGAAGCTGCACGAGTCTCTCCAATGTTTGCCATTTCAAACAAGCAGACATTGGTTTGATATCAGTGGCTGTAAGTTGACTTATCCTCGCTCCTTAGCGATGGCATCAAAGAGCATCCTTATCAAATTCACTCCACAGGTTGGCAGAGCACACGGCGAGGCTGCATCAATCAGCGTAAAACGTTTTCTTCCTTTCACATAATGAAGAGAACTGCAGACTTTCGGGCACGCATGTTCGTGGACAGATTTTGATGCTTATGATTTCACAACACAAAGGATGTTTTCATCAACAACTATTAGCTTTTGACACAACTGCTTTGACAAAAAAAAAAGATGTTGTGTTTTGGCCATTTGTTTACAAAATGATGAGCAATGTGATTTATTCAGATATGCACACTGCCTGCTATGGAAAGAAGAACACATGGCAGCGTCAGACTGTATGGTTTTTGGGCTGCAGACTGTTGTGGTTATAAACAATCCTCCAGTTGTAGATTTGACGTTACCGTTTTGTAAGGTGTTGATTTAGAAAGGGTGCAATGCTAACAATTGCCATGGCATGCGCATTACATTGCTGCCATCCCCTTTTCTTAATCTGTGTTTACAGAAATGTCGAAAATATTGCCTTGTGAACGTTTCAGCAAAAGTGTTTGAATGTAGACCCTTAAATCTAAATGAAGCTAATGAGAAAGTGAAGTGAAGACATCTGTCACTCAGATTGTCTTTGTCCTGGTGCTGCTATATGAGGATGAGCAGGCTTTACTAAGAATGTGTCTTAGTAAAGCAATGTACTTCACCTTTAGAGTGTGGCAAGCTATAAACTCTGGTAATGACTCACCACCTATTCCCTGACAGTGATGCAGCTCCTGAGGGACATTAAGCAGAGCTGGAAAGAGAAAAGACCAGCGAGATGTTAAGATGCACCGTCTGAAAGCTCTTACCGTGATGCGGACTGTAACAGTAGCCAGTCCTGGGGGCATGACCGATCCTTGGACGACAGCTTCTACTTGGAAAGTATAAGACGCTCCCATTCCCATAGGGGCCAGGTCCTCAAAGTCCAAGGTCTGCAGCACAGCCAGCTCCCCGGTGATGGCGTTCAGAGAAAACAGCTGTCCTGCCGATTCAGTCTTGAGACGATACGTGACATTGGAGAAGAGGTCCGAGTCTGACGCCTATGGGAAGGAAGCGGAAGGAATTGAATGGAAAAACAATTACAGTCCATTAAAGACATGCAAATGAAAAAGTAGAGTGATATAAAGCAAAAGTGGAAGAGGCACTTAGAGTTTTGAAACGATACATGCACAGCTACTGTGGTCACGGACACGATTATTGCTAGCTCTATTTTAAGCCTCCGTCTCGATGCTGCAGGGGCTATTGAAATCGATCACTGATGCATCCCGATCAAATTAGTCCATTAAGGAAAGTACAACTTTAAACGCTTCAGCAATGGGAGGTTATCAATGAAATGGATGCAGATACACATGACAGACAGAGACATATACAATCTACTGTATGGAGGTAATAACCTTTTTTTTAACGACATTCAGACATGAGAAAGAAAATTCCAACCACACAACTCATCTCAGTCTTCCTCACTATCTCACTTCTCCTCTCTAGGTGCCTTTCCAGTCGCTGTCATCCATTCTGTGTTGAGGTGATGTTGTCTGGGAGATTAATGGTGTCACAGTGACAGTGTCTGTCTCACACTCCTCACCCTAACCACCCCCCCCCCCCCCCCCCATTACTTCACATCTCTAAAACTCCTTTCCTGCTTCATCCTTCTAAGGATGATACTGCTCACAGTTTGCCACCAATCACTTGCCCTGCACTTTGCTTTTAGTGCAAAGAAGTGCAACATGAGACAACATTCAAAATCAAGAGCGTGACGTGGATTTCATAATTTGCTAAGTATTACATTGATGTTAGTCAAGATCAGTGATGCTCAGTATCTGTAAAAAGCTGGATAGGACTTGAAAAATCTTATCCTTTGGACCAACACTGCTCAAAGAGCTGTTGTTGCAGGTTTCTTTTTTCAGTGTATAGAAGCCTGTTTATATTTCTGCATGTGCCCATGTTTCCCCCTCTGGAAGCATTTTGACACAACAGTGAAACAGTGAATTCCTCGCACTTGATATAGAAGATGCTACAAGCCTGGTACTAGAACGTGTTTCAGCGGCCATGCTGCATTATGAAAGGGGAGCTATACAGGGATAGCACATACACATACTCACTCTTAGCTTCAGGACCACAGTTCCTACGGGACTGTTCTCGGGTACATTCACCACATACGTCTCCTGGGAGAAGATGGGGCTGTTGTCATCGATGTCGGTGACCTGGATAGCGAGTGTGAAGGTGGTCCTTCTTGGATCCACTGCCCCATCTGAGGCCTCCACCACCAGGTCATATTGACTCCTAAGTTCCCGATCAAGAGGCACGCTTGTGTAGATGCTGCCATTCGAGCTGATCACAAACAAGTCAGGGTGATTTACAATCCGGTAGTGTACTTGGCCATTAACTCCAGCGTCTGGATCTGTGGCCTGGGGAGATATAAAATAATTCCATTGTGGGTACATGAATAAACTCCTATATTGTTGTTTCTAATGCAAGTATTTTATTTGACTTGAGTTGGAGAGAGCTGACATCTGACAGTGTTGATGCAGTGTTCACAGATTCACCATTGAATGCAGTACATACTGTAAATCGATGGACGGATGGATGGACGGATGGATATTCAGTACTGTGCAGCCAGTGAATAACACATTTTAAAATCAAGCACAGTGGTATTTACATCTATGCAAACAGCTGCTGTGAATTTGATGTAATACAACAACCTGAAGCACTATGCCCTTTCTTTATCGTAACACCGTTCATGCATACAGATGAATCAGGGATAAAATCCATATAGCAAAGCTAAAACATGCATGTCTTTAGTTTATTGTTCTGCATTTTGTGGAAGAGTAAAAACTTAATCTTGCAGTTTTGTGAGTTGAGAAAAATAATTTAAATATCCAATTAGTCTTTAAGTTTAATGGAGTACAAATGTGACAGAAGATGGTCTGCAATGTTAAATCAGGCAGGACTAGAATAAGTAGGCAACTTTACGCAAATAATTCCCATACAGAATCATTATTTGGTATTTATGTGTGTTTTTATAACAACAGTTTCTCTTGTGGTCATTTTGTCATTTCAATATGACAGATTCAAAGAGGATGGACAGAAAACAAATAACAGAGGAAGAACAAGCCACAGTTTAACCATCTGGTTGGCAATATGTTCCCAACCTCAGTACAAGAAAGGACAAGAGAGGGGGGGGGGGAAAGACCATATGCAGAACAGCTGCAGAATAAGCAGGACACACATGCAGCCCGTATAATCTGACCTTAATTTGTTTTACATGCCTGAAAGATATTCAAAGCCAAGGCTAATATTTGGACCTCTTCTTCAGCCTTTGCAAAACAGATGAAAGCACCTCATGTCAATACACTGCGTGCCTATGGATCGCAACATGCCCCCGCCTCTTGCCATCCAATTGTGGTAATCCAATTCACAGTAAATAAAATCAACTAACAAATGTGCACGTTGTTGTAGCCTCCAAGCTCTTAGTGCGTGTCAGACCGGTCTACATATGCCACAGCAACTGCAGCAGAATCTGCTTTGCAAAAACACACAGATGTCTGACACAAATTGCTTGTCCTCTGGACATCTGAACTCAATGTGGCTCCCTGCTACGAGCAAACAGAATGGCCTAGCATGGTGAAGGAGTTGTCAGTCACAGAACAAATTATTCTATTAGCTCAATCGGCAATACTGTTGATTGTGATAACCAAGTCAGTCGCCTCCAGTCTGCATGTGTGCAACATAAGAGCAGGTGGGATTCAGTTCCAATTACCGTAACGATAATCCAACATGCTTTAGGGCCAATGGTAAGATACTTAATAGCATTATGCATTTATGCGGCAGTAATCTCCTGCGTTAACAAAAGCCTAAAGCCTGGAGGATGGCTGGGTTATTACTCTCTCTCTCTGCAGGTAAATCGACAGCACTACAGGAACAGATTAACTGATTTTACAGTAACGCATCACTTTTGAATGTGACATAATTGAGTAAACACAATTAGCAGATTAATTCAAGCAGCAGTCTTCATCTCATCCATTCCTCCATCTGTCACTTCACTTTTACTTAGTGTGTCATATGACAGGGAGCTGTGGGCAGGATCAAAATAAGACTAACTTGCAACACACTTGTGCACAAAGCTCATTATAACATGATTAGATGTTATTGAGGATACATAGTTGGTAGTTTGAGAACATTTTACAGTCAGACATCAGCAAAGATGATGAAATGGACAGACATTTTTCAGCAGTGTTGTTTAAGCGACAATGTTCAGGCTTCACAACATTCTCACTTTTCTGTTCCTCCTTTATAATGAGCGTGAAAAACAGTGGACATGCTTACATGTCCCACGACAATTAAAAATAATTAAAAGAAGGAGACAAAGAGGCTCCACTGTACACCTCCTATATGTAAAGTGTTCTTGTTTTTATGAATGTCTGAAATTATTATGTTATTAATTAAAACATACTCTTTTCTATTGTACGTCTTGATGTGGGCAATTCAGAGTATTTAACAAAATGGGGGGAGGGGGGGGTGACTTATTGGAAAAAAAGAAATTGTGACAGTGAAAAAGAAATAAATACAATGAATGAAATATATATTGATTTAAGACAAAATTATTTTACAGTTAGATTCAAGTTGAGGTGCAAAAGTTGGGAAACATTAAACATTTGTGCAGAATACAAGCTGAATTCAGCGTCACATATGATGTAAGACTTACTGGGTTTATTTTCAACCATATCAGAAACCGTAGCACTCACGGCATCTGTGTTTTGTCCTTTTGTAACTGACAAAGCCACAGTCACTTATACAAGTCTTAAGGTGAGCAAATCGTAATCTGGTTGCTGTCTGTAAGGCTAAAATTAAGAATATTACTGTCTTTACCACGAACAGAGTAAATAAGTAAATAAATCAGACAGAGCAAAAAAAGCAAAACAGTGAAATGTGACAAAAAGTTTCAAATGATGTGCATCTAAAAATAGCTAATAATCACATTGATTCATTTGTGCCAAGAATGTGTTATATAGATTATATTGTTTCCATAATGAAAAATATACTGCATGGGAAAAATTTAATCCATGACTTCTTGATCAGCTGTAGCAGGCTAAACTGCAGCTCGTCCATGTGCATGGAGAGCAGGATTGTGTTGAGCCTTTCCCTCAGATAAAAAGGCAAAACTCAGCTCGATTTGGCAAGGTGCCAGCTGAGAAAATCCTTTGATGCAGCAGAGAGAGAGAGAGAGAGAGAGAGAGAGAGAGGTGGCTTGAGCCCTAATCTAGCTGTCAGATGCATTTGTGAGGAAACAGAATGAGACTTTACCTCGCACGACTACCAACTTCCTTCATGTCACCCTTTTGTCTTATTTCACAATTCATAAACTCTGGTTGGACATTTTAGTACCCCTTGAAATATATAAAGCGATCTCTAATGGGCGATGGTGGCGCAGGTGGTTGAGAGGATCGGCCTATGATCGAGAGGTTGGCGGTTCGATCATGTGTGCACTGTCGTTGTGTCCTTAGGCAAGACACTTCACCCACATTGCCTTGGCGACCAGCAGCAGACTACAGTTAGAAAGTGTAACTTCTGTAAACCAAATTGCCCTCTGAGGTACAAATCAATAAAAAGTATTTAGTATTTAATGTTAAAACTGTATATCCTGAAAGGTGACTCAATTAACTGATATAAGTGTAATAAAGCCATACCAGGTGAGTTTCCTGAAGAGATTACAGAATATTTTCAGAGGTTTTGATGCCTAAACCTTTTGTACAAAGTTCAAATGAGAGAAAGAAAAATCTAAAAATATCAGATATCTAATCATCTAACACACAAAAACATTGTTGCATTACACAATTTAATTTTCTGATAGTGAATGATGTGAAATTTAGCAAAAAGACAGAGCATGATTTTGTAAATTTGTAATTGTATTGAGAGGATTTGGTTCTCCAAAATGAGGGGATGAATTTGTGGGAAAAAAATTGTGGAAATTAACAATCAAAACAACTGATCTGTACTGCCTCATCAGCATTATTGCAAATATGCATGCTAGTCATCAGCACAAATTATGTTAAATAATTAGAACATCTGACTGCTCAGTGGTGCTGGATGGAGCCAGTCGAAGGGATACAGTGCTGACAGACAAGTCTGTCCCACAGCACAGACGCCATACAGAAGTCATGCTTACCCTGATTTGTCCTACAAATAAATTGGCCTCTTCTTCTCTGACGGTGAAATTAGTCGGTGTGGCGAAGTCAAACTCTGGGTCATTGTCATTGACATCAGTGACAACAATATTCACTGTGGTGGTGGATGTCTAAAGAAAAAAAAAACACACAATAAAGATCGGTTATTTCTATTATCGTCTCTTGATATGTAGCATTTATGATTCAAACACAAAAAAACATTATCACCAAAAAACCAGAGCAAAGTAATACATTTATACAACAGCAAGTGGGCACAGCTTTAAGGTTTAATTAGTCTGACTAAATTTACTGATGAAAAAATGCGACATTGCCCAGAAATAATTCTGACAAAAAAGAAAACCATTGGATGCTGTAGCAAACCAGCAGATATCAGCAGCTATGCTTTCAGAGGGCCAAATGCTAAACAGAAAAAATGCCTGATCAGGACAGACGAAAGGCAAAAACTGCAGTGAAAATGCCATTAACCGTCAGGCTAATTGAAGGGATTTATTTAAGTACTCAAGTGAAGCAATAGGAGGTATTACTACTGAGCAAAGCAGTTTTCCCCAGGACATTGGAAAGTAGTGGTGATAAGCAGTAGTTAATTACACACGAGGCAAATGACATATACGCCGCAGCAAAGCCTGCAAAGACTGAAGGGATGTAAATAAATAAATAGAAAGAAAGAAATGTTTTCAAACGTCAGACTACTAGAATGCTTTTAAGATGTCACAAAGACAGGCTTGATAGATGAGGTAGAATTTTCCATTGACATTTATAAAGATCTGGAATTTGCTGTCTTTAAATCTACATTCGCGACGGACAAGATAACAATCTCCTTCCAAAATGGCAGCAATTTGTCTCCTCGGTACCCAAACATATTGGTACATTTAAACCTAGCCCAACTTCTCTGAAACTTGTTGCTGGCATCAAATTTAAAATGAGATAATTTTCAAGAAACAATGCAACATTGGCAGCCCGGTGGCGCAGTGGTGAGCGCTGTTGCCTCACAGCAAGGAGGCCGCGGGTTAGACTCCGACTTGTGGCCTTTCTGTGAGGAGTTTGCATGTTCTCCCCGTGTCCGTGTGGGTTCTCTCCGGATTCTCCGGCTTCCTCCCACCACCAAAAACATGCAGCTTAGGTCGATTGGTGACACTAAATTGCCCGTAGGTGTGTGTATCTGTGTGTGTGTGTGAATCAGTGTCTGTCTCTGTGGTGCCCTACGATGAACTGGCGGCTTGTCCAGGGTGTACCCTGCCTCTCGCCCAATGACTGCTAAGATAGGCTCCAACTTGGCCCGTGACCCGAAAACCGGCAAAGCGGTTGGAAAAAGAATGAATGACAATTCAACATTTCTTGTTCAGCATTTGAAATGATGTCAGTTGTACACAAAGGCTCTTGGTGATTTGCAAATCATTGTATGCTCTTTGTAGTGTTACAAAGCATCCTAAATTCTTTGAAACGTGTAGTTGGAATACTGCAGGCATGTTTATTTGGTTGTGTTTGCTGACACTGACTTATGCATATTTTACCTCAATCTATTATAGCCACAGCTGCGACTCCAATTCTTCCCTGGGGGCTCTTTGTTTCCCATCCCTCCTGTGTCCTGCTCGTTTCTTCCTGTCTGACTGTGGGTGTGTCTGTGTCACCGCTGGGGCTCTGCTGCCTGCCCAGTCCTCATCATTACCTCAACCAACAGCGGCCTCTAGGATTGTACATTCTAGATGTTTTTGGAATTTTGTGACAAAACCTTAGGCCTAGAACCTGCCTGCCTGCCTCAGACTCAACAAAGTCGTTTGTTCACTACCTGCCTCGCCACTCTTTCCAGTTAATAATAATAACAACAATTGTTAACCTAATTCTCGGACTTGTGTGCTGCACAGCCTTGGCAAACAGATCACGATCTCCATCACTTCAAGATTCACTGCTGGAGAAATAACTAAACCAGAAGGCCAAATAGAAAATGCAAACCTCTGCCAAGGTAATCAGTTCAGTCTTCTAAGAAATGAAAATCTACAATCACAGCCACGATATGCCTGAATCTGTATCCAAATGCATTGGAACTATGCCATGATGTGTTTATGCGTCGCTGAAGCGCCACTATCACCTCTAAAGTAGTACTTATGACAGATGAGAAGTATGTGGCATTATCTGCAGCAATTCTGTGTGTACTTTCTATTCTTTGTATTATTTCGCCGTGTTGGTGATGCTTCTGCGTGTCAGCTCTTGGGTAGCTGATAGAAACCAAGTCACGTTGTTAAAAATCTCTCCCCTGATGCTGTTTATGTGCATGTGTGTGACATGTATGTCAAATGAATTCCCCTGAAGTCCAGCAACGTGAGGTGAGGGCGTGTTGAAAAACGATAACTGCTGTGAAACAAAAATCTGAACGTGATTTTACACCTCTCTCTCTTCTATTCTGTGTCTTGCTTGCATGCTCACAGATGCTCTCTCAAGATGGGGAGGCGGGACCAACCACTGAATTCTGTTCATTGAGGATGAAAAAACTAATCCTTCAAATCCCTTTGATTTGCAATTGGACAACAACATCTTGTGGATATGTTCTTGTCCTGTGCTTCACCATGCTTCTCTTGAAAGTCAGGCCAGTTGCTTTTCCAAAAATGCTGCAGAAAAACAGACAACTAGATTGCAAACACAACCTCCCTGGCAGAGGCAATCAATTATAAGATGTTCTAGTTAAACGTTTACTGAGCCCAAAGCGTGTCCTCGCTAAATTACTTCTGAGCCACACCTGAGGGTTAATCTTAGTTTTGTCGATGTATAGAATATAAATGACAACCGACAACAGAAACTGAGTCGCAATCTGACTCAAAATATGACAACGCATTACAATTGAGCAGGAAAATGGCAATAAGCAATTCCATACAACCACAATGCTCCAGCTGTGCTTAGCTGAAAACATTTATTGACGGCGTGCTACGCCTTCCAGAAGACGTATGGTTGTGAGTGTTTTATTCACTGCAATTATGAACCGCTAACTGGTAAACATTGTAGCACAAAAACATTCTCCTGTCAAACATTCAGCATTACAAAGATGTGAAATTCAGTTACTGGACAAACACAAGCAGCTTTAACAGCATTAAAAGTGGTCATACTTAAATTTACAGTCGATTCCCTCCAGGTCAACATGCACCAATTCAATACTAGCAACCTTCAAACAATGACGGGGCACATTCACCTACAAGACTCCTACAAATGAACACAGGGAAATGTTAAAATATGCTTAATCCATAAAGTCGTCGTGCGCTGGGATGACACAGGATGCAAATACTAATATAAATGTGCTCTTTGGGGAGGAGTTGGCCTTTTTCTAGAAAATAATTCTCCCCAGAAGACATCTACTCAAAGTCACCCTGCAACTTGACACAGTCGGCAGCGCGTCATGAAAGAAATGACCCAGTTAGTGGGTCTCCTGCTCATTCTTTGGATAATACAAGTAAGATGGCTCAGCGCAGTGATGGAATCTACTTATTCATTTCAGAGCAAGCCCAGAGCCAACTAGCATCAAGTGTCTGATCAAAGCTGAGAATCCTACCTCCACGGCTACAAGTGTGATTAATGAGCTGCTATTACTTATTTAACACAAACACGATGGAGAGGTGTGATGTCTTGCTTTGTGTCCTCACCAAATTAAGGCCCCAGACGTGGATGAAAGAGCATCGTCTTTCAAGTGGAAGCTCTGATCAGAGGCCATGTTACAGGGACCAATGCGATCCGGCTGCCTCATAAAGGCCTCCTCGGAGAGCAAGAAAAAGATGCCTAAATCCGGGATCGCTGAATGAGTTTTTGGGATGCGTGATCACCACAAATACAACATGCTCTACTGAGAATACGAACTGTCAATTGATGACACAGGTGAGCACAGATTGTTTTGTGCACAGTAGAAGATGTAAGAGCTCAAATTCAATTGTGCAGATAAGACTATAATCAAAGACAAGCGGCCAGAGGTAAGGTGGCTTGTTTCACATTCCCATAGTTACCAAATGCAAATTACAGCTCCACACAGCTGGGGTCCCTCTCCTCTTTTTCTTTGTCCTATCTGTCCTATCTTCCCCTTTGCACATTTACCCTGTTGGTCTCCTCCCTTGCAGCAGGTAGTCTCCGACCCCCCCCCCCCCCCCCCCTCTGCAGCCCTTTACCCTTCACTCTCATTCAATGTCTTGCTTTAGAGGCAGCATCACTTCTGAGCTGTGACACTGAGTACATTCCAGTCAGCCAGTGATTCACCCGGTGGACAACACACAGACACACACACTACATTGGGTGTCGGTCCAATAGAAAGACAAAAAAGCGGCTGGCTTGGAGTCGCTTCGCTGTGTGAGGTGCAGTCCCTTCTCACACACTAGTTGGTCTTTTCGCTCTGAGCCTGTCGCTGTGCATCTCTCTTCCCCTCCCACATAAACTGCTACACTTTGTTCCCCATTTGCACTCGTACAATTCTGGCACAATCAACAACAGTGGGAAACACTGCCGGAAACAAGTGCCTCTTCCATATAGCTTCACCTAACCAACGCGTAGAGTCTACCAACAGATGATAAGCTGCTGCCGTTCGGCGTTTATGTGTGCTCAGGTGTGATGGGGCGCAATTAACATCAGTCTTGCCATAGCTCATCAGCTAATGTTCATTACCCATCGCGCACAGCATCGTAAAATGGAATCCACATTTCACTTCTGTCTGGAGCAGACACACCCACAAATACTGAGCCAGCCGAGGTGAAGTCTAATTAAATTAAGACTGTTTATATGATTAGCAGCTTTCGATGCGACGTGAAGCAGCCAGCGTTCACTTTCAGTTATGCCGTCAGCTGTTTCTTCAGCCAGAGTTAAGGAGACAAATGTCAAAATGCAAAAAGTCATGATTGCGTTGTGTGGGTGCTTCTCGAAGTGGGCAATCAGGCAACAGGCAGGAACTATTTGGTTTGCACATATTTTACAATAATCTCAGCAAGTTATTTGCAAGTAAATCAGACTGATCCTCAGCACACCCTCGTTGGATGACGATAGCGAAGCTTTGATTTTACAGCTAATGCACACATAAAAAAATGTCAAATGTCACTTTAACATCAGGAGCAAACTTCCACAACAAACAGTGATGCCAGAAGAAACACTCGGCATGCATCATATTGCAATAGCAAAGTAATGAGGCACTTATTTAGCTTTTATTAATCAGTGGCTAAAATGAATACAAATCAAAGGAACTCAACAGTGTCCCAAAATTATCATTTACCGGTATCCTTGATGCAACTGACTCCTAATGCTGCACAGATTGAATAAATGCATTAAACTATCAGCTTTCAAAAGCACAATTAGATTTTCCAGGCTAATGAGACACTTGAGCCTCATATATGAGTGAATATGTTTGTATGAGGGGATCCTCTTAAGCTTAGTGCGTTCAAACTGTATTTGGATCTTCGACCCTGAGGTGTCAGGCCAATAATATAAAGTAGCGTTTTGCCTCACCCCTCCAGGGTTGCCGTCGGAGGCTGTGACTATCAGACGATACTGGTCTGTGGTCTCTCTGTCCAGAGGCTTCCCCAGCAGAAGTAGGCCAATCCTGCAGGGGAAAGAGAAGATGCTGGTTTTACTATTACAGAAAAATGACAGACATTAATAAAACAGCCTTGCAAAGGACACAGTATAGGGCTTTGTGTAGAGATAATGTGGCACCGGCTATTTGTCACATCAACGACAACAGCTTTCAATGCTTTATCGGTGATGCAGGAGAGGGTGATGGAGAAGCCTGTGCTTCAGAGTTTATTTACTACCAGGTGGGACAGATTTATGAAACATAGTTGGTGAAAGAGAAGGATCAGTTCAGGGAGGAAAACAATTGGGTTTTAAATGCTTTACAAAAGCATCAGACGGCAGAAAGGCAGAGCCGCGTTCTCTTTCCAGTGACGAACAAACTGGCCCTCCTCCTCATTCAGTGTATAATTTGGCACTCGTTCATTCCAAACGCAACGTGTGGCTCTATTCCCAAGTGGAACGCTGAATTATTTTTGTTTGCACACACAGACACACAAAACATGCGAGTCTTTGAGTGCAGGGACGCAAAGCCAAGCACACACACACACTACGCAGCATGCACAAAACAATTTCATTGCCACACTTGGGAGAGGCCCGCCTGCAAAACCAAGTGCAAGCAAAGATGAATGCATTTGAACACACCGCTAGATTAATGCCCATCATCATTCCCAGCCGTCCCTTTGCTCCTTCAAATCTCTAATTTAAAGCGCTTTTGGCCAAGCGTCCAAGCAGAACCTAAAGACTTCCTCTTTCCTGCCTCCCTGCCTCTAAACTTGGATTAACAATTTCCATTTCTCTCATCACTTCCCTGAGTAAGGTGAACAAACTCTAAAGCACACGATGATATGTGGCCAAATACAAGTTTCCGATAAACCCCATGAAAATGCACTGCTATTCTTTACTGGCTGCTGCGGCCATGTTTATTTATACACACCAATCAATGCTGTTTGTGCTCAGTGAGGCTAAAGGTACAACACACTGTCATGTCAATGTGATAATGAAGACATACAGAGAACTAACGTAATTGCTGTGATAATGATGCTCTTGATAAAGAGCATCTGCGTGGGGAGTTTTCTCCTGGCTCCTTCTGAACTGCACTTGAGCAGCTAAGAGGTTCACTGATCGTGTGCGATATCGTCCAGCCGTCTGCCCCCCCAGCCAACACAAATGAAAAGATGCTGTCAGACAGACAGGATGCTGCAGGCAGTATATTACGGCGCTGCGATGGTGCAGATGAAAGGCTATCTATCTCAGTCACCACAGTCCGTTAATATTCTATTCAGCTCAGATGTCTGATGGCAAGTAAGACCTTATGTAGAAGATGCTAGCTCAAGGTGGCACAAATATCTTAACTCACATACAATTATTGAAATAAATACGTGTTTACAACAGCAGATTTAAATACATATTTGTGCTCTAAAGCTCTTCCTGAATTGCATTCTTTAAAATACTTGTGTTGAATCTGTCCATCCATAAATCAACAATGAAAACAAGTATATGATGTAATTATTGCTTGCGATTATTGTGACCAAAGATGCAATAGCCTATATATTGTATATATGTGTATAATGCATATTCTCGTCCGTAGGATTAAGGTTAATGTATTATCAAGAAGTAAATGGCTGCAAAATAAAACTTTCTTTCTCATTGCAACGCGGCTGCCAGCAGGAATGAAATCACCTGGGGAAATGACGGCGGAGCGGCGATCCAGTACCCCCTGGTGCCATTTTTTATCTGCCTTCATGTCTTCATTACAGACTAAATTAAAAAATAACCTCACACTCCCACTTGGAAACACTACATCAACTTTATTTTAGTAACATTAGAGATTTTGACAGATGCTATCTGTAGGCCACATGAGATGTTGAAATTAACTTGTTCTTTCATGCTACATCCTGAGAAATAAGCCCTTGAAATGACTCAAATGTAAATGCCAGAATATCAGAGAAACGCTGCTGACAGCTGAGATATTGGTCTGGTTGAAATGTTTTTTTGTGGTTGTTCAGGGGGAACAGATTTAACAATGCTGTAGAAATGTCTTCAGAAGTCTCACCTACAACTTCGACATTAGAATTGTTTATGTGTTAAAATGTGCTCCCTGCATTCTCCAGTCAGCATATCTTTACTGAATGGTTACCGCTGGCGATGGCGCCTGGCGGCTGATGGACTCCAAATCAGTGATTTCAAGGCTGCGTCCTGCTCAATACCAGAAATGATGAGTGACTCTGAAGCCCCCCTCAGGGTAACCTGCACCATTTATAAGGAGTTATAGACTAGAGAGCTCGTTATTCATAATAGCTGAACTGAAGCAGCCCCATGTGCTGCACAACTCTGAAAATGCAATGCAAAAATCTCCTCAACGAATCACATTGGAATTCCGAAGCATGGAAAGAGTGTGAAGCGGGGCTTTCATCAAGCGTGATGAGGGCTATATCAAGCATGCCAGCGAATCATTCTGTGATTTATCACATGCTATTATCAGCACCTGCTTCAACGTTATTCTGTACGAGAGCTTGCGATGGGATTGTGATATTTCTGCTACTCAAAAAATGTGCCAAATGAGAATGCACGTGTCGATTTCAGCAAGATTTCGGTAACATTTGGGTTAAACGAGAAGAGTGCCATCAGCAACAGCAGCAGCAGTTTCTCTTTAGAATTCAGATCACTTGGTCATATTTTGACTGCAGTTAATTAACAATTAAGCGTCACTTCATAAAAACAAGTTTAACATGACAGCGCAGATTAGGAGCAAACAACTGGCAGGGATGCAACACAGCTTTCTCTTGCTTAGATAAGAGATGGAGGTTGTAGACAAGAAGCCTAAATCAATGAATAAGAACTGTTTCTGGCAGAGTCCTGCATTTTCAGTCGCTCCACGTCTCTTCTCTCCATATTTATTTGTTTATTTAAGGGAAGGTAAAAAAATTAAAAAAAAGCAGAGACCACTTTAATATTTAATGCCTTGCTTTCTACTAGCGGCTGAGCATGGAAGTTGTTGTTGTTGTTGTTTTAAATGCTGCTGTTGATTATGAAATATAAGGTAAGATGTTGGGGCTCTCATCTTCCAATACAGTACACTGCCTTCCTCTCTCAGACAGCAGTAGGCCTAAGAAATGCTCAGGGAACAGGCAGAGAAAATGGGCCGCATGCTTTTTAAGGCGAGTTGTTTCCTGTCCAAATCAAAAATCTTAGGAGTAAAACCATTTCATTCACAATTGGGCAACACAAATGTAAAATTTGAGCGAATGAATCAATTTTCAAAAATTACCGCCATTGAGTGGAAATGTGTGTGCAGTTTAACTTGGTTGAGTGTTCTAATGTTGTCCACGGACAAAAATCTAAATGATCAGCTATCTAAAATAAACTGAGGCCAGCACCAATTCTCATCAGCAGCATCTCATCCCACGATCACCACAACTGTGCCACCTTCACTCTCTTTATTCGCTCATTCCTCCATCGACTTGTGGCTTAGCTTGCTTACCTTCGACGCACATCACAGCCAAGAGAAAACAGGGTTTTAGTGCATTACTACTCTCCATCCATGAAATATCGCTTCTGATAACTCAGCCAGCTTTGCCCTGTTGCTCAGCAGCCTCAGCGAACTCACCAAACATGCGCCAACCTTTAAAAAGTGCCCCTGCAGAATGAGCATGGATTCTCGGGAGCCTAAATTTGCACATCACTTTGCACCCTTTGATATTTCATACCTGCTTATCCTGTTCAACATTTATGAGAAGAGAATATCACCAATACGCTATGTATAGCCTGCAGTTCCCTTGCTTTGAGTGAGAACCATAAAAGTCACTATTATCCAGTTTTTCTTCATTTTTCAATCTTTTTTTTTTTAATGTATTCCATCTATTGATATCAATATTTAATCTACAGCAGGCCTTGGCCGACATACGTTGTGGGGCCTGGTTGTACTGAACATGGAAAAAGCATCATATGAACTCACGTTTCAGAAAGATTGAAGACCATCTGGACATCCCCGCTCAAAATGCGGTATGCGATTGGGTCGTTCTCTCTGTCCGTGGCCTGAAGGAAGGAAAAGGCAGCTTCTTGAAGATCATACAGTATCACAGGAGTGAGAGGCTATGAAATATGACAGCTGAGGAACAAAGATGCTTGACTGGATTGAGCGTGAGCCTACTGTATAGTAGAAAGGGAAGTATGAGAAAAACATATGGAGCGGACAGTCAAACCAAATTCCACCACTGTGTTGTCATGCTGAAATTTTACATATTGACAAAACAAGGATTAACCCTCCTTGAAAACATAAAAACAAAGATAGCAAATTGCATCATAGATGGTGACTAATTCAATAAACTATGATATTTGTTGTTTAGCCAGACTGCCCACCTCTTATTTATAGATGACCCACCTGCATATTGAGGAGAATAGCTCCTATTCTCATGGCCTCACTGATTTCCACACTGTAGGTGAGGAGAGGGAAGCGTGGGGGGCTCTGGTTATTCGGCGGCAAAACCTCAATGTACACTGTAGTGATGGAGCTCCTGCAGAATAAAGAGGATGCATCACTGGAACCTATTCATATTGCATCCTCACATCAAAGCCCTCTTGTAAGGAGGTTGTCTGTTGGAAAGAACAAGTTCACGGGTTTGAGTCATATTTCTGTACAATGGGGCCCTAATTTGGTTTACACTGATGCCATGTTTTGTTTCATGATTTGATCAGCTTGATTAAAATCAGCCTACTCATTGAGTTTATTCCATTTTGTTCACATTTACAGCAGCTTCCTTTGCAGAATTACTGAATTACTCTCAAATCACAAGAGAACGGCAATAACGAACAACAAGGCCATCTGGGGTCCGCAATCAATCGCAAGGCAGAAATGTCATTGTTAGCATTTCTTTCGAAAGACTTTCCATTATTTTCAGCAACATGTGAATCACTATGAATAGATTTCCAGTTAAATAATGCACACAATAGAATAAACACACACTAGTAGCTTCTCAGCAGCCATGAGAAAAGACAAAACAGACCCCACATAATATGTGTGCAGAAAATTACCAAATCCTTTCACTCGGCTCTACAGTGTTTGCCTGAAGCTTACTGAAAGTGATGAAAATGTTCCTTGAGCACGATTATATACAATGTCAATGCAAAGTCACAAGCAGAAGCAAGAAGGGTCAAATTCACACTTCGTGGCACGAATAATGCAAAATCAAATTGACCTATCCATATCCATGCTGTGACACAAACGCTAAACACAATCCGCGTTGTGATTCTCCAGAGGTCACATTTCCGCCAGTCAGTGGGGGGGAAGACTAGTTTATATGATAATAAGCATCATTCGTGTTTACTTCGGTTGTTGATGGATGGAAATTGTAAAAATAAACATTGTTGGCATTATTTGTATAGAACTTATGATCCCACTGGGGTAGCAGGCATTCCAGCATTTTCCCTGACAGAACTTTGCAATAATTATGCTATTTAGGAATCATAATGAAATAAAGTGATAATAATAAAACAACAACAAGCCATTCAATGCATTGATGCATATTACGAGTACTGCCATGTGTGTGTCTACCTTCTCTGGATTTCTGGTGCATTGTCAGAGGCCTTGACAGTCAGTGCATAAGATCGTCCTACAGTTAAAGCGACACCAGGCGCCACAGTGATGCGTCCAGTCCGATTACTGATAACAAAGTCTCCCTGAGCACCCGCCAGTATCTCATAGGTCAGCAGACCATTCAGGCCTTCATCGGCATCTGCTGCGGTTAACTGGGAAAAAAAGAGAGGACAGACAAAAATGTGCATCATAATCATGTGTGAAGGGGGGGGGGCACCTGCAGCAAGTTCATTGTTGTGCCCTGTTATCATTTAATAGAAACTTGACCTTTGTTTCATGTACAAAATAAAAAAAAATTAAAAATGACATTTAAAAGAAAGTTTGCTCTGGACATGGCGATTTTCTCCTCACTCCTGGCGATTGAATTTTGTTTTCAAAAAAATCATTCATCTAAAAAATGATTGATGCATTACACATCACCAGACAGTTGTCTGACACTGTTGGAGAAGCATGATGAAGAAAATCATTTAGATATGATTTCTTGCTCTCTGAATTAAGCGGCCAATGTTGCCTTGAAGCCAGTTATTTCAGGCATCCTGTTACTTCCACTCATGAGTGCTCAATGTGTTGCTTAAACCACACTGCCCTCCTCCTCCTCTCTCATGCTTCTGACAAAGGAAGTTAAAGCTGCGGAATCAAATAGGCGGCGGAATCCTCAGGAGGCACACAGCTCTCATATACTGCTTATAAAAATCTTTTAAGCGGTCATACCAGACATGTGACCCCTGGACTCATTTTGGGGAGGGTGAAATGGCTGGGTTTTTAAGGCAGCTTAAACATGACCTTTTCCTTGTCTGACATTTTTTTTGGAGCGCCGGTGCTGAGAAAACAAATCAATTGAAAGACAAAAAGCTCACAATCAGACTACCAAATAAGAGAGAACGGAGCATGAGTATTTTATACCCACAAAATCACAAATTAAAAACTGCTGACTATATAAAATTAATCAAAATGTATAACATATTTTAGCAAAGCAAAATAAATTCACTTCAGTTCTCACAGCGATTTGAGTAAAATATTTCTCAGGCTTGTTCACTAAGCTTGGAGACAAATATTGTGTCTGGCTTGCGTCCCGTGACTGCAGATGAAGCAAAGGGAACCATTTCCGGGGCTTGCCTGTCAACACAGCGGATTGTTACGGATATCTGCTTTGGGAATGAAATAAAATGTGTAAGAAAGACTTCTTGTGATGAAGAACTGAGTGCCAGAGCAAGAGGAATAGAAGAGTAGGATAACAGAGGGGTGATCGTTGGATTGATTACCTGTATCACTGTCTCCCCGGGCTGCATGTCTGTGAAGACTTCAACACTGTAGGAGACTTCAGCAAATGTGGGCGTATTGTCATTGGCGTCAATGACCAGGATATTGATAGTTACTGGGCTACTCTGCTGGACGCCATCTGATGCCACCATCTGTAAAGATGATAAAGAGACGCTGCTGTTGCTTTAGAGACTTGATAGAAGCAAAACGCTTTCTAAATAAATCACAATCTTTTGGAGTGTCGGAACCCGCCACGTCCGTACGGTCACAATGAAACACTTTCCCTTCCCATATAGTAATTTTTCCTTTCTTTTAACTTCAGAAAAGCCTATGCAGAGATGAAACCACAGAGTTTTTGAATAGCTCAGCAAATATCATGTTTAGTTGTCCCAGACAGCTCTGACACACCTGGCAAAGGAGAAAGAAAATGGACTAAAAACAAAAATGAGTCATCTCCATGCTTGTACTGTACACTAAAAATCAGAAGGATGTCTTAAATAGCTGTTAGAAATGTGCAGCAGATGTGTTTCACAGAATGTAGCGGCTGTCGTATACGTTGTCATGCGATTTTGCCTGCTTCCCCTTCCAACCAGGCCCAGCAGAGAGATGCCAGACGTATTGGCAGACAATGGGGAAATCCGATTTAACAAAAAATTAACAAAATCAGAAATACAAAATTGACATTGACATTGATATCGTGATGCCTCCAGTTTTACAGTAAAAAAAACAACAACAACATCCTGCTTATGAAATGCAGCAGTTGCCACACCTATTTATTCAGTTTGTCAGTTCAATTGTAGACACAGGATTGGCAGGATTGCGAAATATTATTTCAGATTTTGTACATAAAAGCGACATGAGGGGTGAGATTTATTATTCTTATTCTTACTCTATGCCTGCATGAGCTGCGTAGTGAAAGCAGGCTGTGAGCAAAAGCTTCAGTCTTTGGTCAGGAGCAATACAGGATGCATTCAGTCCTGCTGGTCAACGGTGTTTTGGCCAGCATTGTCCCCACTCAGAGCCAAGTGCACAATCATTGACGTTAGGTGCGTGAAGTGGAACACCATTCAGATAAAGGCCATCCTTACAGCTCAAATGCATCCTGTGCAGTCAGCTGTAAGCATGTGTTATTGAATTTATTGCAGCCACAAATGTCACTGTAATCATTATTAAAAGTAAAATATAGAAATAGCACTCCAAACTGAGCACCTTGGAATTTGTTCACTGAACCAGGACCGGTGGTTGGAGACTCCTTTTTTTATCAACTGAGCACACATACATAGATATAAATTTATATGTCATGTTTGTGTCTGCAAGTGGCTCTTGGTATAAAGACAACCTATGACATCTATGATCATACACAGAAGAAAAGAGGTAAGGTTACTGGGTTTGGTACGGTCTTTCAGACTCCTATGCCTACTCCAATGCTTACTGTGAAAGTGTAGACCATCTGCTTCTCCCGATCCACGGGTTTGAGGAGCCTCAGGTAACGAATTATCCCAGTCTGGGTCGGGCCAAAGATCGCGGCGTAGTCATCGAGGGTAATCTTCAACATGGGGTCTTTCATCTTCCAACAGAATAAGATACAAAAAGAGAAGTTACCATGATGTCACGAGTGTTTCATCATTTTATTCCAAGGCCGCAGCAGCGGTGCTAAGAAAACCTATCAAGCACTACATTTTGATCTGTGAAAGAGATGAAAATGTAATCGGCTGGCTGGTCTCTCATCTGGAAACAGGAAACAGGAAACAGCGGTGGTGAACAACGGAACAAGATAGCAAGACATGCTTTTAACAATAAAGAAAAGGAGAGGGGATGTAACGTCTGCCAAAGCAACCTAAACCCCTTAACGCCCCCGGTTTCCTCAAAAGTAAAAGTAAAATACGGACTACATTAAGTGGCTTTAAAAAATGTGCTTCTGTAACTCGTTGTTCAGGATTTCCAGATGCTTGAAAAAACAAATTAGCACGTCTGTGCTGGGGAAAAAAATAAAGCATGTTGTGGCCCATTGCTGTGAGTTAGCTTTGATTTCACATCCATCAATGAGTCCTCTTAAGAGGGTTTGATAAACATTAAGACTGGGTGGTTTATTGATTTTAGTATCGCTGTTTCAACTTGACTTGATTCATGAATCTTCTCTAAAGATTGAGAATAAAATACTTTCAAAGGTGAATAAAAGACATTTGCTACTTGCTTTGTTTGTGGGTGCACATTTGTGCTTTCACCCATTCGAGCGCAAATCTCTGAGAGGTGAAAAGGCGCAAACAGCACTCTCCACTCTAGTGGGAATATACACTCCAACATGTGCCTGAGCAATCACACTTTGATGGTAATTACGCAAAGGCATATGCCAAAATATTCTTTTAATCCAACTGTAGGTAGGTTGGGATCTGTTGTGATGCAATCAAGTGCAGAAAGCAGGCCAAAACATCAATCTTTATATAGAGAAAGAGAAAACAGCACAGCAAAACACTCCATTAGGAAACAGAGCACATCCGTCAATACCAGAGAGAAGCTTTGTGTTTAATTCAATGGCTCTAAAAATGTATTGTAACAGAAAATATTTCTGTTGTTGTGAACATAGTTGAAAGCGTACAATTTTAGTATTTGTCTCCAGCAGCGAGGAATATTCTCAGTTTGTTTTTCTGTAAGAATGTGCAGTAAATACAGGGACATCCCGGATCACTTTGCAGTATGAGATCAAGAATTTTGTAATAGATCACTATTGATGATGTAAAAGCCTGTAATTCATTGTTTTGATTCGTGATATCTATGTTGTGCCATTTTAACAGGCAAGCAAATAGGACTAAATAAACCGTTAATCGTCTAAATCCTGTCCAAATGTTGCCATCAAAGCAGCTCCATACAGTGTTTTCTGGAAATATATTGCAAAAAACACTTAAAATAGTGTATGAATGCAAATAAAGCTGTGATACAGGCTTAATGCAGAGCTGATTATCAGTCAAACCCCTTAAATTCACCGGCATTACTGATATATGCAGGTCTGTTTCAAGCCATTACCAGAGCAGCATAAAAGGATTAATCATGGTGCAAATCTTGGTACAAAGTCAGTATTAAGCTGTCTCATATTGGCCTTTACAGAAACAAAAATGATTAGGACATCCCTAGATTTAGTGTCAGTGTGTGTGTGTGTGTGTGTGTGTGACACTGCATCTAAAAGCAACCCCTTTACCTACAGGTATATCATCAGGAGCCAGCTACACCAAGGGAACAAATACAGCGGGAAAATATGTCATGAACATGTTTCTGCAAATAAATAACATAAACACATTGCCATGTCTGTTCATTAATGTGAACTGTGCCAATCAAATAAATACATTAGTAAGTGTGAAACCAGCCCATTTTCACACATTCTATTCAAGCTGGGAATGTTGCAAATATAATATTTTTTGCTCCCCAACATCAAATTCATGAATGTTACAAAGGTATAATGAGGGGTCTTTTTTTTCTGCCTTTGAGCCGACAGTTATATCTGTGCAAATAGGAAAGATAGTGAGAAAATACATGGGTGTGGCACATTTACGATGTTATATGACTTTGGTCCACAATGTGAAGTTACAAATGGAGCGAGAATTCAGAACCTGAACATGAACCAAAATCCTCTCCGAATTAAGAGGACATTACCAAGTCTGCAGGGCGAGATCACCTTCTATGTGGCAGGGATTAAATGATTTCATTGCTATGTTATTTTGTTGTTTACTCTACAGTGTAGAAAGCGCTGCTTGACACATAGTATGTAAAAGCTCATTGCAGTCCTGTCGTGTGATAAATAGTGTGGCCGTGTAAAAAGGACTAATATTTGCTTAATGCTTAATGCATTAGTTCAATATGTTTGTGTGCACTTATACATGCGTGGGCACAGGTAAACTTCTGGCAACAGTGAGCGTAGGCTGATATCGGTGCTTTCGTTCTACCTCTTCAATGTCATTATCCAGGGCGATGATTCCCAGTGGGGCAGTGAGGTTGACACTGACTGAGATAGTCGTACCCACTGGCGAGGACTCACTCACATAACCCTGATAGGTGGCAAACTGGAAATACGGTGCCTGGTTGTTTTCATCCAGGATCTCAATAATGAGGTCAGCATAGGCTGGAAGGGGATGGCCATTGTCCTGTTCGGCCTGCGAAAAAGGAAAGGTCATTGTCTCAAATATCATTCAGCCTTTAAGGAGGACTTGAAACAATGTGCTGGCAACTAATAATAATGAGTTGCATGATGAGTGTGAATCATTCAAGAGCAATGCGGTTCCTGCTCTCGCCTCACGGAAAGGAGCCGTTTCTCTAAATGCCAGCTCGATCACAATACCATATATTGATTACATTAATAAGCGGTTAATTAGGGATCCATTTAGTGATTAAGGCTCAGTAATTATCAGGGCACTAAATGCAAATGCAACCATTTATAGAGGAGAAACAGTAATTACTGGTTCTTGTTACTCTGTCAAATGAGTAAACAATGCTAAGAGGAGGCTAAATGGAAATATTGCTTGGTAAGTGTGTGCAAGAAATAACCAATTAACTAGTAGAAAATTGGTTTTACCCGCAGTCATTTCCAGATTGGCCCATCTCATTAGCTGCTGCACACTTAACTGATTTATGACTCTTTTTATTTGTAACTGGTTTTAAATGTTTTTCCTGAAACCTGAAACAAATAGTTTGACATTCATCTCTTAAAACAGAAATGCAGCACCAATATAACGCCAAATGATATAGTGTATAATATGGACCCTTTTGTACTGAATGAAATCAAGAGAGTTTTGGAAATCAACCATCACACAAACTGGACTTGCGTCTGACTCCAACCAGTGAGACCAAACCCAATGAGAGGGCTGGTCAAGCTTTCCCTTCCTAAGCATGTATGTCGCTGTAGGTTCCATCACCAGGATGCTTCAGAAACATTAAGGCCTTGAAAGCGCAGATGGAGCTGGGCAGCAAGACGACATCAGTGTTAGCGATGACCTTGAACTGATCCTGGGCATTGACTCAATTTCACTGGGCTTATATTGCAGAGAGCCAATTGCAGTTACTGTTAAATGTTCAAGTGCTGGGGTCACAAAGCTTTCATTTCATGTTTATTGTCTTGTGTTTATCGCTAAAGATGGCCAATAACACATCTTCTAAATAAAACCCAAAACCATGGACAATTAAAGCTGTAAAAAAATAAAAATAAAGTGTAAATACAGCAGATGATTTGAAATACACCAATGGAAGAATGAAGTGCAACGTCAAGAATAAAACACAGCAGCCAGTTCACCAAGGGCTTCGAATGTAATTAGCAAAATCTTAAAATCAATTCTAATAAAACAGCCAGCACTTTGGCACGTTCAGATTAGCTTCCCTCCAGTCAAACTGCACCCCTTTTTTCCCCATTGAACTGTTATGCTAGACTATTATTCCTGAAAATCGTCTTCCTTCTTCCCTTGTCTGATTGATAATAAAGAACGCCCACACTGCACTGACCCAAAGATCCAATCTGCTCACACAAACCCCTGAGAGAAAAGTCCCGTCAGTGACAGAAAAGCATGTATGTGGATGTGCACGCACACACACACACACACACACACACACACACACTCACACAGGAAAGAACAAAGTGGAATGGGATCATAGTGTTCCCTGGTGTATTCGATCTTGAGCGGTGCCCTTATTTCTGAGATGTTGTGGTAAATGACTTCCACTTCAACGTAACAACACATGGGTGTGCAGGAGAGTCACAGCTACCAAAGGTCATTGCTAATCAATCATTATTACTTGTCATCTCCTGAAAACATTATATCCCCAAAGTGTTACATAATATCACAATCTTATCTATTTAACCCCATGTCTCTCCACCTGCCTTTGATAATTATCTTTATTTCATCCTGGTCATCTTAGTAGATATGAGCCGATTAGCATCCATCACGACATCCAAAGAACGGACGTGTTTCACTGAAATGTGCATTTGATGCTCTCGCTCAGTCCCATGTCTGCAGAGCTCTCAAAAAAAGTATCCTTACTTCTCTGGAGCTTTGAGCCCTAGAGCAATGGCTCCTATCTCTAAAATTCTCACTCTCAAAATGCCTTCTACCTCTTGTGGAAATCAGTTCATCCCCTCACCTCAATGCCACCCAGCTATCCCAGTAAGCATCAGGTCATGCAGTGGCCCGGAGGGGTCTGGGGGTTGGTGATGGGTGGTTGTAAAGTTCAACTGCACTGCTGCTCCTCACCAGCATCTCTGAATTAGTATTTATGAGAGCAGCGCAGCCCATCCGGACTGATAAACCCACAAGATGCCCAATATCTTTTTCAGTCCCATGTCCAATGCTGCTAAATATGAGGTTAATGGCCTTCAAGCGTGTTATGAAGGTGAGGTAGGTAAGGGTGCATGCTTATGTCATCGCAAAATAAATTCAACATGATACACCTCAAGCAAATTAAAAAAATAGTAAAATGCATTGAACAGAATCTATAGATTAAGTCCATGTTCTAATACTCAAGATGTTTGTAAGCGATGTGCAAATTTAATCTCGGGAATATATATTTTTTTTACGTTTTGTGAACGTAGTGTGAATGTAGTATATTATACATATACTGAATATATTATATTATAGAATTTCCCCCTGGGATCAATAAAGTATAGTAAAAATTAATCAGTAAGTAGCATCTTGTAACCTTAATTACAATGAAACTAGCACTGGTTCTGATAATGCAAATGAGTACAGAAGATACCTTGATGATGAGTGTGAACCTCTGATGCAAATCTCTGCTGATTGGCTGCAGAACACGCAGCTCTGCAGTACTTCGGTTCAGGGAAAAGTACTCTCGATGTGTGACTGGATGACCTGCAGTGATCATAGATTTAAGTGCGTCAGGACTAAATAGTCAGACAGTTTACGGCATATTGACCAAGAAATCGCACGTGGAATTAGTCAAATCGATGCAGACATAGTGAGAACATACCAACCAAAATGTAGTAAAAAATGCCAGGTCTGTCTGATGGAGGTTGAATGTTTCTGTCCATGTCCACGGCCCGGATTGGAGGGGTCACATTCAGTGGGTTCAGTTTACTCTGCAAGGTGATCAGATGCAAATTAAATTGTTTTTACAACAATCAAATTGTATTATGAAATACATTAAATAGGACACAAGAGCGAGACTGAGGGGAGCTGTTGTGATAGGTTTTTCAAACACCACGCTATATTTCTCCGTTTCTCTGAATAACGTTTGGTAAATCTGCTTACACTCACAACTCTGGACTCCAAAGCTGCACCCGTTGGGCTTGCACATGGTTTCCATAAAATTATTCCAAGTAGCACTATAGTTCAATGCCTGAGCAGTTGCAAACAATATACACTTGGCCATTTACTTTATTTTCATTCAAAAAATGTAAACTCTAATTCTCAAGAGTATACCTCAGAATATGCCCAACAGAGTTTCCAATCAAGCATTATCTGTTTGTTGTGCTGTACGCTACGTTTCCTCCTCGAGCACTCTTAGCGCTGACCAATTTGTGTTGATGATGCCCACTTTTGCACCGGCATATGGCTAAGTGGCAAAATGTTTAGCACATCAGATTATGAATACGTCCTCATGAGCAAAGCCACCATATGGCTCATTAAGTATGTGTATACGTGCTAAGAGGAATGTGCTAACCTTCCTTAGAACAGATAGGGACATGGCTAAAAGCGCTCCGGCAGGAAGAATCCCTCCCTGAGGGCTATATTTATATCCCTCAGCTCTAGAGTAATCCTTACGCCCCTCCCTTACCAGCCTTCTCGCTTTTACAGTGTCTGGAGGTGTACTAAATCAAATCCCACTAGCGCTGCACAATGATGATTAGCCATAATACCCTCCTCCAACAGTCATTATCCAGGGGACTCAAGAGCCCCACATTATATTGCCCCAAGGGAAAGAATAAATACGGATCAGGTTAATAATGCCTATCGCACCATTGTTATTAATTACAATACATTCATCAATTACGAGAAGGCAGAAGTGTCCCCAAGGAGGAATATGTTTGCATAATTGTTTGTGATGTTGAATGGAGGAAAATCAGTGACCAGCAAAAAAAAAACAAGCGACAACATCAGTGCAAATCTAGACATTTCCTTTCCAGTAAATTCTTTATGGAAAATGCATTTTTTAGACCAAAAAAATTGAATGTCTATAATGTGTTCAGAGCAAAACAAGCAGAACGATGGGGAGAAAATTAAATAGCCAGTGTTTCCGGGTCCCGCATACATGGCAGTCTGCAACCCTTTTATCATAAATTATACAGTATATTACAAGGGAAACACTTTAAATGGGAAGTCTGCACAAACAGTAGTGAGTCAATGACTGCTGTGACTCAGCCATAGCTACAGATGCATGTACATCAGAATCAGAGTCAGAATACTTTATTAATTCCACAGGGAAATTCCATCAGCAACATTGCTCCACTAAACAAAACTCAGGGATAAGAATTTGACAGTATGCACATAGAGCATGAATATCAATATAAAGTGTAGTAGTAAGAAAAAGAGAAAAGAAATAATTAAATAAGAAAGAAAAAAAAATACTTAAAAAATAACTTAAAACAAAAAGCTGAGTCAGACCTGCGGTTGCAGGCAGCTATGCGTTTCGGCACATGCACACTCATGTAGTAAAATCTATACTTTTGGATTTTCTTATTCAGTATAGCCCCCACTGTGTCATTTTGCATTGCAGACTCTTGTGTTATTGAATCTCACTCAGTTCAATATAGGCTATTTAATTTACACTGGATGTAGTCAGTTCCCAAAACTGCTTCAAAGCAATATTCTCAATCCTATAATTTCATCATGCTTGAGATGGCAATACATTTGTATACAACAAAACGTTAGTACGCTGGCAAATACTTGTTGAAATTCCAATTATTAATAATATTATTACAGATTAATGAATGTTAATGAGTGTAAAGTATGATGTAATTCAAAAGACAGATTTAACAAACGAGATTGTTGTCAAGTGCTTAATCACAGATGCCGACAATCTAGTTCCATAAATCAATCAATTACCATGCAATGTAATTTAATTTAGTCCAAATCTAGACTAGAATACTGATGAAAACATAAAGGAAGCACTTCTTGTCCTGGAGATGAGATTTTTTTAAAGGGTGTATTGTCAAGGTTGACTTTCTACAAACAGGATTGAGAAATTGTGACATATTCTGTAAGCTTTGGAAAAGAACAACCGGGAAACAAACCTCAGGATTTGTTTTAGCGCAACTAAGGTGTTTTTCTTGCTTTTATGAACTCCAGGGGTGCTTAGTTGTCACCTAAGGTCAACGCAGCCTTCAAAGCTAATCACTGGTCCAACAGACCAGAAAATTCCCCTGGGATTATGATGCTGAGGCAAAACAGCATTACCGAGTCTTCCTCCAAGCATGGAGGCAAAAAATAAATGCAAGATGATAATCAAGCTATTTACAAGGTGTGGAACAGTAACAATACTCAACAACAACGCACAACTGCAAGGCAATTATAACACAAATCGATGTGACACAATGCACATAGACACACAGGACAAGGCTGCAGGCCTGAGTGCTTGAAATAACAAATATGCACATACTATCAGCAGGAGGGATTCTGCAACAGCGTGTTCACACTAGCCTGTCCACCTGATTCTTACCAGTTCAGTGAATTCAGGGATGGCAACGCGGTACGTGAGGGGGTTGCAGTCACTGGTGTTGTTCACTAAAACACAAGGCAGGAACATGGGTCCCAGGTCGTCTCCATCGAGAACATCCACAGTCAAAGTTGTGGTTGCTGTCCTTCTGTTGGGGGGGTATGGAGCACGATCCTGTAAGATGAGAAAATAACATATATCTTTATTTTCATTATCGTTACAGATTCACTTTAGGTACTGTGCTTACCAGAGTAGTACTCTCAGACATGGGCAGCCCGGCACTTAAAAGATGCACAATGTCAGTGCAAATTAACTCTTGACACCAGAAGTGCAGAGTTCCAGTAAATATGTCTTTTCTTTTCTTTGCCTACTCTGTCATCGCCTTGCAGTAGAAAATGAAATTGCCCAAGAGGACCGCTTGCCAGGCTAAAGGGTTGAGTCTTTTACTCGCTCATGCAGGAAATGAAGACAATATGTATCCTGGGTTGACTCCTAAATGATTATCTGTCCTGTAGTTTCACGTTAGGCTGTTTGGTCCATTTTAAACGGACCAGAGTTTGTTTCCTTGGATAGTCCGCTTCGTTTGGGCAAGTGTGAGAGCTCATCTGAATTCTGGTGTGGATCAAACAAGCGAACTCTTGTCCACTTGAAAACATGAGTCTTGGGTCACTTGCAAATGAACCCTGGTTTGGTCCGTATGCAGTTTGAAAGCTCACCGGACCAAACACAGGACCAAATGTACGTAGTAATGCTATACACAGTGCATCTAGGGTAGAGGAAGTAGAGTGCACACTCCAAACTAAAACAAACATGGGAGAGGGAGGGATTTCCCCTCCTACAATGTCCAATCGACGAGCGCACCTTCCGACCAAGTGATGCTGCTGAGAAGGTTTGGTTCGCTTTGTGAATGCAGAACCGAAACAAGTGATAAATGAAACAACGCTGTGACTTTCAGCTCCCCAATTGAACCGAGCCCGTTTGGTCAAGTGTGAAAATGACCCAACAGTGAGGGATTATATAATCAGTGACTGAGAAGTGATTCTAATGATAGGAATCGTGACACCTGTCATGGTTGCCTAGTTTTATTGAGAAGTGGGGATGTAAGATTAGTGACAGGCGAAGTGAGGTAGGAAAATTATCATTTAATTAAGACTTGAAAGTGCCATTTCCTGAAATATAGAGCCTTCAATCTAGACTCATAAAGCAGTTATTTCAATATGAAGCTCATTTTAAATTACACAGTGGGTTCAGACTTTTTTAACTTTTTTTTTTTTTATTGTCCTCTGTTCTTTCTGCAGTGAGTGACTCATCATAGAGCGTTAAGCATTTTGTATTTGAAGAATTCCAAATCTTCATTACTTATCCTGGCATATATTTGAAAATTCTAACCCTAACCCTAAAATTCCACGATAGTGACCTGATCATGATGCCTCATTTTTCACATATACTTAATGCTCCCTTTTACGTGAGGCTATGAAGACAAATACTGATTATGTTACTGATTTTCTCCATTACGATAAGGATGCTGGCCAGTCCTGGGAAGCTGGGACCTGGGGTGGGGGGTTGCAGTACAGAACAGAGTCTGAGAGGGCAGGCAAGCCATTAGGGAGGAGGTGGGTGCATCAGTACTTGTGTGTAGAGTTCGATAAGAGCCACAGAACACTGCAACCTGTCAGTTAATGCTCATTATGTGTGCTTTTACATAGAAATCTTACTCATCAAAATAACTTACCAACATCTCTTATGAATGGTAAGAATGGAAATGAAATGGTTTAGTGGTTGGTACACCAGATTGTGCCTGAAAAGGATATTCCAGAATGGAGATAATGTATTGAAATGCAAAGAAAAGAAAAAATAAATAAATCACGAGCTTAATCTCTAAAGGGAATTTTTTGAATAGAGCTGCTGAAATAAAGTACAAAACACATCTTGAGAAATTGGTGTTGCAACATTAATGTTCAAGGTCAGTGGTGAGGTGACGGTCATGGTAAATAAAATAAACAAATCAGCTACAATGTATTATACATGCCAAGTACTTTGTTGTTAGGTACTTTTGCACATAAACTGACTTACACTGGCTTGGACCACGACCAGGTAGCGGGTTATCTCCTCATAGTTTAGCCTCTCTGCAAGGGTAATGTGTCCTGAAAGGGTGTTAGCAACACTCACTGTTCCGTTAGATTCCTGGAAATGAGAGAATTGATATGCCAAGACAGACAAAGCAATAAGACAGTTGTTGAAAAAACATCCAATGATACAGCGGGTTCTAATCATGGTCTGACTTGTCTACATACCGGATCATTTGGGTTATAAAGGATGCTGTATTCTATATGTCCATTGGGCCCATCATCAATGTCAGTAGCGCCGTTATTTCCTGAGAATCCAGTGAAAACCGTTGTTCCAACTGGTGTGAGCTACACAAAAGTGGGGAAAAAGTCAAACAGCCCTTCAAGTGCATCTCATTCCAATTGAGAGCTCATGCATGCAGCCAATATTGCTGCCACTCTGGCCCATTAGTATAAAGCAAGAAAAAAAAACCCCAAAGGGGAAATGTTGCAGTCAGCAGCAGTCAGAATGCTGCTGACTGCAACGTGCAGTGCTGACAGAAGAACAAAAAAATAAGTATAGAATCACAGCTGTTTCCCAGAGACCTGAACAAATTCTAAAGGACAAGGTGGAGAACAGGAGTTCATTCAAGAGAGACGTTGGCAGCAACCTCGAGTAAAGTCACTATACTGGCTACAATAACACAGTGACATGCATCTCAGCACATAATGTACAAGAGGCAACAACAGCTGACCTGAATTCAACTGGAAATTTCATTGTAATCTCAATAAATATGTTCCTAAACTCTTTAGAACAGTCCATAAGTTAAGTGGGTTCAGATCCACGAGGACAGTCACTGTTAAATGGTTAAATTGCTCAAAAATAACACTGATTTATTGAACTTCGGAGCCAATGACTGTCGATTTGCACCACACACGTACAATGCAAGCAGACTATGCTGATTTTGGGACTTTGTTGGAACCACTGCATGCCTAGTTATCCCCTCGCACAACTACATTATCTCTTTTCTTCAAAAAACAAAACATAATGGACTGATTTCAAAGCTACAACAATATTACAATTATGCACATAGAGCTGGGATTTGAACATTTTGCAGAAGGAAAGAACGGCAGTTGCTTCTTTACCTCGTTCACTGCTACGTAGTAGCGTGGCTGCTGAAAGCGAGGAGTGTTGTCATTCTTGTCCCGAACAACAATCCGTACTTCATGCAAAATGACGGTGCCGACCAGCTCGTTTGTGCACTGGACCTGCACCACGATGGTTGTGATGTAGTTGGGAGGCTGAGAGAGAGAGAGAAAATAAAGACACCATTGAACTATTGTAATGGAGGTTGCTTTCTATGATCTCATTCTACATTTGCAACATCAATAAGCAACTAGAGTATTTCCTTCTATACAATGTGTTGCACTGAATAAAGCTAGAGAGGAGATAACCTGGAATTTAAAAAAACAAAAATGAGCTATTGTTGCAAGCCCAGAATAAGAATAAACAAACCATTGTTATTGTATTTTCAGTTTGTCTGTGTAGCCTTTTTGAATATTATACATCATAAATTATTGAAATGTCCAATCACAGAAGAGCTGCAGGCCTTTGGCAATGTTCCCTTCTAATGTACACTGGGAAAAAAAAGCAGATTGAGTCATTCCCACTGCTGCTTCTGAAGCATCATCTGATTTCCCTGTAGTTCATAATCTAAGCACAAACCTTCCCTGCAGTCACAGTGATTTGAAGGCAGCACTAACCCCTAGACTTAATATCTTAAATCATATAGTATACCATTTATACTCATATATATATATATATATATATATATATTCATTTCTGGTTTTAGAGACAGCAGGAACGATGGATTGTTAGGAAAATCTCGGTAAAATGGCTTGACTTTCAAATGCTAAGATAACTCAGTTGTGTCAATGCTTGACTAAAGCAATGACGAATTAAGATGCAAAGTCAGCAACCTGGACAATCACAATGTATACAGGAATATTAATGAGCTGGTTTTGAAGCTCCAGGTACTGTCTCCAGGAAATATGTATTTGCATGTAGTAATAACCACTAAAACGAGGCTCCTTCAATAACCAATTAATGTCAATTATGAAGATGCTTTATTTCTACATAACTTGAATGGCCTTATGCCTGAAACAGTATAATGTAATTAATCAATTTAATTCAAACAGCTCTCGTAAAAAATATAAAACTGATTAATGCGGGGGGGCAGCACAGTGGAGCAGTGGGAAGCACTGTTGCCTCACAGGAAGAAGGTGCTGGGCTCAAATACACCTGAGAAACTCAGACTGTGTATGTTCTCCCAATTTGCGGGTTCTCTCTGTGTTCTCTGAAATACTCCCACCACCACAAACATACAATATTGGTGACTCTGAATAGGACGTAGGCGTAAATGTGGGTGCCAATGATTGTTTGTCCTTCATGTGGCCGTGTGAGATGAACAGAAACGTGTCCAAAGTGCACCCCGTTATTTGTCACTGTAGATCAACATCCGACTTGTACTTACATCCCTGTCCAGAAGGCGTCCAGTGCTGTTGAGATAGAGCCTCTGTCGTGTTGGTTCCAGTATCACCCAGTAATCATAGTTGTCCAGCAACGTCAGTGAAATAGTTCTACCTGGATTCTGGGCACGGCCATTTATCTGCATATTTTCCACCAAAACAGTACCTGTGAGGCCAGAGAAATCTCTATTGATGCATGTAAATCTTGTCAAAGGGCATTCACACAATTTCTTTTTTCCAATTTACTCTGATTTATTGAATGAAAGCCTAGATTCGGAGAAGAATAAAGTCAAAATCTAGAAAGAGAAGAGGTCATATATTATATTTGAGAACAGCATTGCAAAAAGGATTTAATGATACACCTACTCGGAGAATCCCCACAACACAGTTTCAAACATTACACACATGCAATTAGGCTGTTGAAGGCACAGCTTATACAAAAGTCTAAAACACTATGTAAAACTAGAAAACGACAATCAGAGATTGCAGACCCTCGCCTCCAACAGACTATTCGATCTTGTGAGACAGTAAACAGGGCTTCCGGATCAGAGGGGCCAAACCTGCTCTAGCTTGCTGCTCCGGAACGTACTACAAGACTCCTTCTGGACTCTTTTTCCCATCATGCCATTCGTGTCCCTCCCTCTTAAAGTGGCAGTTTACAGCACAGGCACGATTCCAGATGTAAAAATAATTCTAGAATCTGGATCCAGATCCGGATCAACGCCATTCTCCGGGAGGACCGAGCCACGGACAGAACCTTGCTTGTGTAACATTTTCAAGTTGATTGGGTTACTAGTTTTTGACTTATGCGCTCGGACAGACAAACAAACAGACAGACAGACAGACAAACAAACAAATTAGTATCTGTTATTACAGATACTGTGTAAAAAGGAGGCAGAGATAGTTTAAAGGGAACAACATTTTAGCAAAGTAAGGTTTCCATCCAAAAGTGACTGTAGATTCAAGATAACCAAAGTCAACTTTCATTGAAGTTGAGATGATGCAAATACTTAAAGCACTTGACATGTCTGGCCAATATACCAGCTGAGGGTTGTAATATTTTAATGGTCTCTTTAATTGCCAAGTATATCATCTTGTGTTTTATCCCTTCGTAAGGCAGATGTATCCATTTTGCAGAGTGACTGAGACTCTCACCTATGAAGGAGCACAGACGGTGTGATGGAGGCTTTTGCCTCATAATTATAATATCTACTGCTGCATGTTTATGCTGATATTAATGGCTGTGCTTTCTGTTTGCAGCTGTCAGGGTTCGATGTATCTGTGTGTTGTAATCACTAGGACCTGTAATTATCTCCCTCACTTTGGCAAAACCCCATATGAAAAATGGATCTTCTAGGAATTCAATTTAAAAGTCAGAAGACGCCCCTGTTGCTGCTTCATTAATCTCAAACACGGCCATTTACAAATAAATCTGCCTCAGTAAGCTTCATCTTTTTAGAACGCTTAGGTCGTAAATTGCGCCGCTGATAATATTACAAGAGATGGCACAGGGAGCCTCTTTTCTGTCAATGTAATTTAACATCATATTTTTCTCTGTGACAGCCAGTACTCACACTGTACAAAGAACTCTCTCTCTTTCTCTCTCAATCTCATTCACACAATGCATTTCTTGTTCTCAATGGTCAGATGGGTGTGACCATCTAACTTTTTTTTTTGTCGTCAAATCTTTGATTAGAAAAAAAATCAGAGACTGATGTATAATTCAGTGGCGCATTGGTCCTTCCTCCCCCAGCATAAGAAAGCAGCAGTGCCTGAGTGCACAAAGGGGTGCGGTAGGTGTGCTATAAAACTGCCATACCGTTATAGCTGCTCTCACAGCTCTCATTATGCAGCACACATTAGTACAGCTTTAAAAAATAAAATAAAAAAACACCACTTAATGAGGTCAGAAAAATTATATATAAAATCACTGCATCTTAGCCCTTGATGTTTTTAAAAACATCTAATTACTTTGAAATATTTTGACATGAAAAACATATCTGAAGAGCAGAATAAAAATAAAAAAAACTGTTAACTGGGACACCAAGAAGTGGGCTAAACACAATTAGTGTCAACCCAATAACATGCTGGACTGATTTAATACAGCATGCTCATGGGACCTGTTAATAAACTCAAACTGGACTGTTTTTATCACGTTTCATTTCCGGCACCTGAGTCTGGCCTGTATTTTTACAACAACACCTTTTTAGTCTGAATACCTGCTAAAATCAACTCACTGAGATCAACTGCCAAAGCAGAAAATCTGGCACACTGTGCACATCTTAAGTAGCAAGTAGCCGAGGTGTGAGCCAAATGCTAGTGTCAATGAAAACTAAGTATATTGTTTGTACACACAGATCCTTAGTTTAGCATATTAGAATGGTAAAAAGTAATTTGAAATATGTAATGACAGACGAGGGAGAGAGAAAGAGAGAGAGAGCACAGCAGCCCTTTGCTGAGGGAAATATGTATTTGTCGAAATGACATGTCAAATATATGATGCTGCAACACCAATCATGGTATTGTAATATCGGAGAACTCTGCAACTAGCTCCAGCATGTACCGACAACAGCCAAGTTTAGAACAGCCAAGGTTAGTATTAAAACTCATAAAATGACATTTACTATGTGAGTTTTCTCATTGTGACATTTTTTGAGGCGCTATAGAAACTTTGATTGCATGTTCCCATATGAGCTGGAGAAAAGACTATCAAGTGTGAATGACAGGCACTTCAAAATGACTCAAAATATTCAATTCAGAATATCAAATGAGTGCATACACAAACAGAGTTAAAGGCATACAGGTTCTTTGCTTTTAAGCATCCACCAGCAAAAGCTTCGTGTGAAAATCAAGCAAAATCTCATGGCATAGCAGAAAGTTAGAATTTAATAAGCAGCATTAAATCAGGATCTGGGGTGGTTTTCAATGTTATACGTTTAGAAGTTTGGAAATAGGAGTCTTATGAGTTCATGCATCCTTCTCTAAACAGAAACAAGGAATGACTGCAGCAATGTCTCTTACAGTCCTACCAACAATGTGCACAAATGGATTTTTTAAACACCCCTCTGTCTAAATACAGAAATACATGGCTGTTTTGGTGCAAGAGATTGTGTGGATTTCTACTCACACATTGATTCTTGTGTTGAAGATTTTAAGCACCTTAACTACGTCACAGCAGCAAACACAACTGTTCGTATCACTATAACATGGATTCTCTCAACATATTTATTTCCAAGCATGACACGGATAAATTATAATTTTAAAACTGATCGTCACCGAAATGTAATCATCTATTCCTGAAAACATTCCCATCATATCCTCTAAATTTAATCAAGATCCGCCCAGAACTTTTTGAGTTATCTTGCTATCGGACGGACAAACAAATGATTACATAACCTCCCTCTTGGCGGAGGTGATGATGAAGACACATCTTGCAGATACTAAGCCAAGACACATCATCAGTGATGTTAGCTGGTGTCATTAGGTTATCCGAGGCTTTTGAACATCATACATCCTCACTGCGGGCGTTTCACTGTAATAATAGGCGGAGAATATTTCCCAAGGAGGTATCCACAAACCTGGCATCACTGTTTCAGTGCATCAGCTTCGGGATAACTCTTCTGATGCGGCGATACCTCTGCTGCTTTAAAGGAAGTAAAAGCTCCTAACAAGAGATTTTCTTTTTAAAACTCAATTTTGCTTCATGGAAGGCATTTTATTGCAGTGCTGGTTATAGATTCGTAACGTAAAGGGATTTTCCCACTCATCCGTGCCAGTGGTGTGGAAAACTAGTAACAGTCATTCTGCTCTATATTCTCTTCACGTACATAAGGAGAAGATGCTGCAGTGAAAGAACAGTGGGATCATCTCAGAGAGATGTGAAAAAACAGATCCTACGATGACACTTTAAGATGTCAGTCTCAGTATACTTTGGGGAAATCCATCTGTATAATCCGGTGAAGTCTGTGTGCTCACAGCATGGCCATCATATATTTTAAAAAGCATTCATTTTAATCACTTTCTTTTTCCCATCTAATGAAAGCACCTTAATTGATGAATCCTATACTTTCCCTTTCTTCTGTAACGCGTCGAGATAAGCAAGACAGATGAAGCGGCTTTGCTTGGAGATCAATTTTCAGAGATTGAGAATTTCATACTGATATGTAAAACCTTTATTCATGCAAGTAATTACATAGAGCAGTGTAGCACAAGAAAAGGCTCTCTTATGGTGACGATAAATACAGTAATTTGCAACAGGGATGTAGGTAATTATTGTGGCTTTAACTCTACAATATTGTTTAATCGCTGCTTTTACTTGCACATCCAACACTTAAATAAACTGCCAAAGAAAATCAATAGCATCAATATAACAGGTAGTGCAATTAGAGATGAGTGAGCGAGTAGGAAGAGAATGCTGCAAGCAACTTTAAATTCTATAAACTGAAAAGAAAATCCTTCAGAAATATATCAAGTTGCATAAAAATGTCTTTGCACAACCCATATGAAACTCAAATACATTATGGTGTAGCTCACTGCAAGGCTGAGCCGCCTCTGTTATCACATCTCCTGTTACATGTATCTTACATTTACACGTATTAACACACACACACACACACACACACAGTAACTACATTTAAATAAAAGCAAGTGTAAAATGCTCTGTTGAATAAAATGAGTAAAATATTCACAGCACCACAAAATTAAATTGGCCACTTGGGTGGCTCCACATTATTTGCCCAGATGTTTCCCCCCTCCTATTAAGATGTAATTATGAGTCAGAACCACAATACCCAAGGTCTTGATCAGCAAAATTAAAGCCAGCCAAGCATAAAAAAAAATGCTTATTTAATGCTTTTTAAACCTTTTTTTTTTCCAACTCAAACTTTTACAAAATCAGAGCCCTCCCTTACCAACATAATATTTTTTCAGAAATGTGAATGTAAATGGTTGGTTCTTCTATAGTTGTTGGCTCTGATGAACTGGCAATTTGTCCATGATATACCACATCGAGATGGGATAGGTTCCAGGATGCATTTCAACTTCGAATTTTGTAAGATGTTGAACGCAAAGAAGCTACAATGTGGACATAACATTTTATTTAATTTGTCGCAACACATTGTTGCTTATCAGGTGTCATTTAACGGCATCCACATTGAGCTTTTTTTCTTTCTCATCTTAGATTCGAATGCTGCAGAGCAAAAAACAAACAAACAAATAAAGGCCAGATGCTAAATTCACTGTGGAGACTGGTGGTTAAACCTGCAAACACATTTTACACGTTCTAGACCTGACTTCAAGCACTGTGGATGCTGGGTCCAAACTGGAAGACACATGGACTTGTTTTTAAGTTCACAAGTATAGCCTGCATCGTTCATCATGGATCACATGACAAGTCTTCAAGATTTCATGAAAGACTCAATGTGCATTAACTCCTGCACTCAAAATTCACCGTCAAATCTTTTTGCTGCTCTATCAAGGCTGCCTTCTTTAGCCGGTTAACTCGGTTCGATAAACAGAAGCACAGAGTCGAAACATGGCATGCAAACAAGACAAAGAAAACAAGGAGTCAACAACAGATAAGAGAAAACAGCTAAAACGCTGCAGAAGTTTGAAGTATTTTTTCTTCATCTTCATACAGACACAGTTTTCACTTCATTTTCCACCAGGCAAACAAGCTCTAAATTTTCTGCAAGTTCATGAATCTGCTGAGAAAATATATGAAGTAGTGTGTCTCTTGAGACATCAGCAGGGCTCACATGTCAAACGAGAGCGTCTGGAGATAGAGATAATAGTCAGCAGGATATCCACTGGGTCATGATCTAACCACCTTGCAGAGGGAACACACGGTTTTAGATCACCTTTCTTTCAGGCAGATTTAATGCTGTGTTTGGAGGTGCATCATTTTGATCTAGATATCTTGTAGTGGCTTTAAGTTGGAGCTTGACGGCTGTCCGTGCCATAACTTGAAATGCACCCAAACCTCAGTGGCGAGGGACATTCAAATGACAACTAGAATTAACAGCAAGTTTCCTTCAAAAATGAAATGTGGAATATGAATAAAAATGAACTAGAGGCAATTCAATTGGCAAGCAGCTACATTTGTCTCTTCCTTCCAGAGCATCAGTGTTAATCAAAGCTTTGGACATTCACTTCATAGCATACTGTTTGCAGTCAAGCATGTATTTCATTATTTGCATCATCAGTCTGTAGATGTTTTTTTGCTTGGATTGTCTCATTCAAACGGACGTCAGTCTTCCTCGAGACACATTGGTTTATCAGCACTGAGAGTGAATCGACCTCGGCAGATTCACCACATGGAAGAATGCTACACTGGTTTATGATTTTCTGTTGCACAGGATGAGAGGATCCTTACATTCCAAACGGTTGATGTGCATTATGAATTTGACGAGGCAAGATAAAAGCTAGGCGACAACCTCTTCATTTGCAGACACATGCATTTCCCACCAATGTAGCAGGATGCTTTAAGTCACATTATAAAGCGTAACCTCTCTATCTGCCCCTATCCCATGAGGTCAAATTATTTTTTATTTTGCTCATGGGATGAATAAGGCATCTATTACTTTCCGCTTGTCCCATCAGGGGTCGCCACAGCAAACCAACCTTCTCCACTTCACCCTGTCCTTTGCATCGTCCTCCCCAACACCAGCTACTCTCATGTCCTCCCTCACTACGTCCATGCATCTTCTCCTGGGTCGACCTCTAGTCCTGTTCCGTGGCAGTTCCATCCTCAGCATCCTTCCCGATATAGTCCCCGTCTCTCCTCTGGACATGTCCAAACCATCAAAGTCTGGTCTCTCTGACCTTGTCTCCAAAATCTCTAACCTTCACTGTCCCTCTCATTGACTCATTTCTAATCCTATCCAACCTGGTCACTCCCAAGGAGAACCTCAGCATCTTCATCTCCTCCACTTCTAGTTCTGCCTCCCATCTTTTCCTCAGAGCCACAGTCTCTAAGCCACACATCATGGCTGGCCTCACCGCTGTCTTGTATACCTTTCAAAGCTAAGACATCTATATAATAACATATGGTAGTGTAGTGAGACCTTATTTGTTGCATCTGGCACCTGTCAATGGGTCTGCAGAAGCAGCAGCTTGGAAAAATTAAGCATGTTCATTTGAGCCACTCGGTTACTATTCCCTCATGGCCTTCAAAAACATCCAGAAATAAAATATAAGCTTAAACTAAACAAAAGAAGAATAAAAATGTCAATGCTTTCTGTCTTGACTGAGTCAAATTAGATCCCACTCTCAAAGAATGGGCTCTTTATTAGAGCCTTGACAGTTGCAAATGTCATCACGTTTCTCAATGATGCACCTCTTCCAGAGGGAACCATACACTCTCTGTGCTCCTCTGAGAAGTGTTACATTTGTTCTGCTGAAGAGCCGGTTGGAAACGGAATTATACATGCATTTGTTTGTCTATCCTTTTTGACCTCGACCAAACAAAGCAAGACAGATGGGTGATTATGTTGTTTGTTCTGTCATTCAATGACATAAATGAATATAAAGGCCAATGCACACAATATATGGAATCTTATTAAGTGCCATTTGCATGGTTTCCGTGTGACACTTTTAGAAGGATAATAGCTTTGGTCAATAAATGGGGTTGCCAGTTTTACATGCCATTATGGGGAAAGGAGACTATGGGCTGTTCCATCAAGGAGAGATAAATAAAAGGTTGGTGAAGCCAGAAGAGACCCATATCCCAGGTATATCAATGCTTTATGAGAAAGATTAGCACAAATCTACACAGGGAGAGCATTTGCACATGTGGGGCAAGGGAGGCTTCCGGATGCAGGCTAGGCTATCTCCATCTTGCACACTCCCCCGGCCTCATCACCCCAAATCCCAGCAGCACACACAGAGAGGAAGAAGTAGATGAGACAGCATTGCAGTTTGGATGGAATGCCATTGCACTGATAAACAATGGCGCCATCTGACAAAGAACAAACCAATCATATTGTTGGGATACAAATATACCCTTAAGGTCTATGCATATGTGGATTGTGGAGCCTATCTTCAGTGAGAGCTGCTTATTAAATGCTATTTAAGTGCGGTGCAAATATCTGCAGGGAGAATTCGGCGAGGAAAACACACACCTGCTTCATTTAGGGAAATGCATGACTCATTCTCCCAAGCAGCAGTCAGCACATCCTATTACCGGTACATGCTTATGCACAAGCACACATCGACAAGGCACGTACAGCAAAACCCAGCCAAGAACCGTAGCAGAAAAAGAGAGAGGAATCAGAAAGAGGTGCAGGTGATGGAGGAAGAAGAAAAAGGAAAGAGGAATGGAGGAGTAGAATAGCTTCACCAGACTCAAGTGTGTGCTCCACGCATCAGTGACTGCTGTATGGGAGTCACTGATGCATATCACAGTGAAGACAACCTGTGTAGGGAGCAGACTACTCATTAATGAAGCCCCATGTCATGCCTGAATGCCAAACACCATCTGTAGTCACTCACTGTGACACACACACGCACACGCACCTCTTTCTGAGTTTCTGAGAGCAGAAAATGCACACACCAACAACTGTATTGAGCTTATCTTTCATTTAAAATACAACCGTATTCAAAATTCAATAAATGTGGCAAAACATCTTCCAAGAACCAGAACCATCCCGTCTCAAGAATACCGTACTCAGCTGCTACACTTCAACAATGAACAATCCTGGCAATGGGAGGGGGTTAGGGGGGGGAGACGCATTGTGCATTGCAAAAGCGACATTCACTGTCAATCCTAACAGTGTGATCCAAACCACTGGAGTGCAGGAACATTTAACAAAATTAAATACGGAGTGAAGTGGATCAAAAATAGATGAGCAGCAGTTACATACCGTTGGGGCTCTCTTCATCTATGGTCACTATGGTTGCAGGGGGGCCCGGTCGGGACAACTTGCACTCTGCATATGTAAAAAAGAAAAAAAAGACAGCATCAACATAAAGTGAAATCATCAGTTTGTTTTTGTTTCTTGTATAATGTAATTTGCAGTCCTACTAGTATATTATGTCATAGCAGCTTATGGAAATGACTGCATGTTGAGTACAATAGAGCTCATGTGCAAAACTGTTGGCGCTGAAGATACAATGCAATGATATGCTTCACTGGTGCAAATAAGTAAAGTACAGTATATTTGCTCAAGGAAAATATTTGATTTAAATTCTGAGATGTTTTGGGTGGTATATTTAACTTGATTTGTAGATCATGCTCCACATACTGTATTTTGAGGTTGATTCTGTTTTGTTTGTGACCCTTCACTGCATTTCTGCTACATTTCCTTTCACTTCTTCTGTCTGATATTCACAATAAAGAAAAATACCAGACTAAAAATATTTTAAATTCGGAGTTATTTAAACATGCTGTACCTTGATTAATTTATTTGATGCTTCTTAATATTATAATTAATATTCCTTTGGCATTTGCTACAGAGTTTTAACACAATGCACTTGGGGTAACTTGTCACATTCGGGATGTTTCAAAGCAATCACCTTCAACTATAAAATGCATTACAGTATGTAATGCATCAGTATTATTATCTTAATAGATAATAATTTTTTCAGCAGGCTGGTCACTGTCATTTAAAATGCATTCCTCTGCTAATACATCCTGACTTTTATTTATAGAGAATTTTAAATGAATAATTGATTGTTACATTATCGTCTGACTATAGCTCAGAACAATTCTGCAACAACAAAACAAACAAAAAGATTATGTAAATATTTAATCAGTTTCAGGGAATAAATCTAAAAAAAATATTCAGCAGTGTCTATCTGTCATGCCATAAGCCATCACATTGACACATCTTTTTATAGCAGGTGGCATCAAGGACTGCTACTGCATAAACATCAATATAAATGGCCTGCACGATGCCGACATCAGACAAACAGGGTGGTCAAAAGCATGTGCAACATCATAAGCAGAGCACCGGCGAGAGCAGCTTCACAGATGGAGGTCACAACAGCTAGATGGTTGGAGGAGAGGGGATGCAGGTATTGGCAGTTCGACAGACAACACCAGATGGGGCAGCAGGAGAGGTGGTCTTGAGAAGACATGAGGACAGGTGCTGCAAGGCAACATGGTCCGCAGCTGATGTGTGGATGGTTCAAGATTAAATGTCTTACAAGAGGGATGTGAGAGGGAGAGAGTGGGATGGAGGGAGATGTAAACAATAGAAGAGAAAATAGGAATGTAAAAATAAATAAATAAACAACAGATGTTTACCCGCTTACCCTCATACTGCCAGTCTGAAGGGGTTAGTGGAGCCAGAGGGAAGAGGACAAGAAGCATGGAAGAAAAGAAACGCATGAAACAGTAGGTTGAGGAACAGTTCTGATGTTAGGAAAAAGAGATAAAACATACTTATAAATAAGAACATACAGTTTAAGAAAGGCAGAAAAAAAGATTCAGGGGTAAAAAACAAAAAAAGGTTCCACGAGGGAAATTTTGTCTGTTGGTGAGACACACACACATCTTGCCAGAAAAATATCTTCTTGCCACCAGTTTCTGGCAGCTGACCTCATTCCATAAGAGAAGCAGCGAGTGCTTTACAAATATGAATCAAATTAAAAACTAAAACATTTTATCTCACTATATTAAATGTTCAGGAAAAGGAACACAGTGTGAAAGCTCACTACAACACACATGCATGTTATTCATCTCGTTCTGTCTCCCCATAGTTAATCGCCCAACCTCCACCTTGTAAAATATTAAATCTGAAGGAGTGTTCTGTCATGTGGTGTCCTCTTACATTACATGTAATCATATATGGCCATAATAAAAAGGCACATGGTCAGTGACACCGTGTGAGTAGTCAGTGCTATAGGGTTTCACAACCCTCTGTTGTTCACCTGTTACTGAGGGAACAACAAGGGATTGTTTTCTCATTAAATATGTATGCCTGCAAGCCGTTGCAAAGGTACTGCTACAAACATGAAGACATGGTTGTCTTCATGTCTTCACAATGTTGAGATATAAACACAATAAATAAATAGCAAATATGGAATATTTCATGCAAATCAGTCATTTTTAAATAAGTTTCCTCTCCTTCTGTCTTTTGGTTTAAGTTGTCATTTATAAAGAGTTTATATAAAACATATATGGAGTTCAGATGCATGTGTAATAATGACAACTCATATTTCACCATATGTGACCGAATGCATGGAAATGCACTCTCTGATGAGCTGCGAAGCCCTGACAACCTTCCCTAATCTAAAATCCCTGTGGAATAATTATCAACACATGCTTAGCATGCACTGCTAATAGTTCTGTGATTTTGAAGCAATTAGAAAAACCTGTACCCATCTGCCAAAGAAATAGCAGGATGAGGGTTTCCTCTAATAGCAGCAAAATGAACAGAGCAAGTAGGTCATACTTCACAATTGGAGACATAAACATGAAGAAACATCAAAATAAATATGCAAATGTGCTCTGAGAGAATATACTCTGAAGAAGAAATGGTTTGTGTGTGTGTGAGAGAGAGAAAGAGAGAGAGAGAGAGAGAGAGAGAGAGCATAATTAAAGTAACTTCTGCTCATTTTAAGACACTTTTTAAGGGATTACAGACTGTGCACATGCACATTTGCGGATATGTCTACATGTGCATGTCTTTGTGTCTTCAAGTTTGAGGAGTTGTCGCTGTCGCACTCGGAGCAAGAGAATGGTGTAAAGAGTCGCATCTGAAGATAAAGAATAATACCAGCATCTGGCTAAAGTTTCTTTAGTCCGGTCAGAGCGCAGACACATTGAAGTCGGGTAACGATACAGATGCATATACAATAAGTCACACACACACACTGAATCTCCTCCGTTACAGTCTTAAAGGAAGTGAAACGATGCCTACCTCTTGCCAAATTTAAACCTTTGAGCAACAGCTGAAATTTTGCAACATATCATATAGCTTTCATGTCACTAATCACCCTCCTACATTACTCAAGATAGCAAAGCAGGGTGAAACCTGAAGACATCCACAGATGCATAGCTCTCAAAATAGCACTTAAGTGCTATCCAAGGACTGATTTACAGAAAGAACTGCAAGCTCACATACTGTGGTGATGCCATTAAATAATGTTCATCAAACAATGTGCATTACTTGGCCTGATTAACTATGAAGTTCAATATGATGAGTCAACAGATAATCAAAGAAAACTATAGAAAATTGACAATATTTTCACAGTTAAATTTCCAATAACATTGCATTTTATCACTAGCTGCGTGCAGAGAACTAACATGTGTACTTTATACATGAGCCGTGCAACATGTAGCTCAGTTTGATAACTAATCACTGCTTCCAAAAACAGGAGCTATCATAGTTAATGGGGTGTCAATTCTCTTTGATCATTAAATTTGCACAAATTACTGCACACATTTGTATGAGTAAAAGAGCTCTAGGATCATTGACTGGAATCTTAACAAGCAGCCCGAGGAGTGTCTGAGCTGTATGACTGGCTGTTTTACAGAGCAAACCTATAATCTCTCTGTGATTATGACAACAGAATAACTTTATCCTTAAAAAATAAAAAAAGAATAACCTAATCCTGGGCCAAATCACGGTGCAGATTTTATGACATCATAAATAAGCAGAAGCAAGACTTTTATGACATTCCCTGGACAAATAATAGAATAGAAGCCAACCATAATCCTAAACCTGAAATATATTTGTGTTACTTCACAAAATATAAGGGAATAAGACTTAGAAGCTAAAAATTATATATATATTTTAATCTCTCAGAGCAGGAGCATTGAAGGCATACGTCAAGCTGACTTCACATGGAAATGGGTTTTTAAAGAAGTGAAACATCAACACAATATTCTAATTTTGCCCTAATTTGCCTTTACTTTGAGATCTTATCCCTGAACAACACAACAACTTTCCCTTGTAGCTGTGAAACCTCCATCCCCAAATAATTGCTGCTTATTTCACAAAGCAGGTGGAGAATAAATGCAAGCCAACTTCAATCACACGCACAGCATTTTTCATTGCAAAGACATTACGTTTTACAAAAGGTTTTTTCCAAGTAAATAGTGATTATAAACCAGTGAGTAGAAAACAGTGTCCTGGGATATTTTTTTTTTTGGTAATAATAATTTAATAAACTCCGTTCTACAGAATACAGATAAACTATACACTCCACTGTATCTATGTTATTTTATTCTATTAATAATGGCACCATCTGAGATCCAGACCAGCGGTTCAGAAATTCAAGTGTTTCAAAGACCTGACCACTATAATACTTAAAAAGCACTTTTACCTGCCACTCGATTTAACAATCCATCCGTTGCTGTGGCAACGTCGACAGAAGCACCTTTTAAGCAACAAATTAATTGAACTGACATCCTGCATTTGGAGATTTAAAAAGAAAAACTGAAAGGACCACTACTCTACTACTACTGTACTTTTTATTTTGTTTTAAAATTATTTAGTATTTTGCTCATGGGATGAATAAGGCTTCTATTACTACTACTGTACTTTTTACTTGTCACATCGGGGGTCACCACAGCAAACCAACCTCCTCCACTTCACCCTGTCCTTTGCATCGTCCTCCCCAACACCAGCTACTCTCATGTCCTCCTTCACTACGTCCATGTATCTTCTCCGAGGTCGACCTCTAGTCCTGTTCCCTGGCAGCTCCATCCTCAGCATCCTTCTACCGATATAGTCCCTGTCTCTCCTCTGGAGATGTCCAAACCATGGAAGTCTGGCCTCTCTGAACTTGTCTCCAAGAAAGGACCACTACTCTAACAAGCAATGGTTCAGAATCATCGGTAAATTATTTAGATCAACACGGTATCAGATCATATGTCCTCTCCACAAATAAAAACAGATCGAAAGTGAAAGAATGGCCTGAATTTTGCAAAAGCAATGAAGTAGGAAGTCATTCCTAATCCCTTAGATGGATGGCAAAACGCCACCTCAAGGCTTCTGTTAGCATAAATCACATCGAACTATATTTCCAGATCCAATCATAAATTGTTCTGCCCTTTCCGTCTGTATGTACAGCATCAGGCCCTATGCAATGATAAGAAATATCATGGACAGGATTTGTAGCTTTAGATATCCAGAGGCATGTCTGCTGACCTATGTTTGATGTACATTTACTTAAAAAGGTTTAAGGGCAAAGGTTGTCTTCATGACTAATCTCCAGGCTGGCCGGAAGGCTGAGACAGGGATGAACAGTGATGAAGCAAACCTGGCCGGTGTTCTCATTTCCCTGTTGGATTGATAGGTTACTTTGCATGACGCCATGTCAAGTGGGGTATGGGGGCATTCTGGGGCAGCTCAGTCTGGCCAGGCAAATGATGATGAGAGTCAAAAGGCAGCTGTCCAGTCTCACTTCCTGCTAGTGCTTTGGTTTTTGACGTTTCTATGGATTTATAATAATAATAATGTTATTATAATGTTCTCCTATTGCATGCAGCAAGAAGGTCCTTGGTTCGATTCTACCTGGGGCCTTTCTGTGAGGAATTTGCATGTCCTTTTTTAAAATGTAATTTCTTCTTTTTTTATTTTAATAGCAATTCAAAGTGCTTACACTGAATCCATTAATCATTCACGCCACAGTCACACTGACGGTAAACTATATCCGCAGCCAAAGCTGCCCAAGGGCAGATGGACGGAAACGTGGCTGCCAATCCTCTCCAAAAGCCTCCCTGACCACCAACAAACACATTCATACACATTCATAAACCAGCGTGAGTGACACTGCAGGCATGGTGGGTGAGGTGTCTTGCCCAAGGACAAAAGGGCACAGAATCTCTGGGACTGGACAGGATTCAAATCGCCAACCCTCTGGTTATTGGATAGCTCGCTCTACCTCCTGGTCCAAGGCTGCACGATATACTATATATATATATATCTAGTGAATTCACATTCACATTCAAATTCCAACTCCTTAAAAGCAACAGCAATTTGCTTTGAGCAGACTTTATTGATCGTCAGTGAGCCACAAATACAGAATTAAATTGTGCATGAGCCATGATATTCAACCAGAATATTAGTTATCGATGGCCTTTGTTAACACAAAGAAATTCAGATAGTCACAAACAGTTGTCCAAAAACTAGACAACCATTGAAGAGAGTTTCAGGCTTTAGGAGTACAACGACATGCTTCGGGCATTTTAGAAGCATTGTAAATAAATTTGGCTAAAAACCCACACTTGCATTGAGAAGTCATCAAAGTTCAATACATACATATACATAATTATGAGTTGAGAAATGGGCAATTTATTTAAACCCATTCAGACATAATCGAATGCATTATTGTCAGGTACTTTAGTCTAATACACAGTTGTGTAACAATATGCATTTCCTAATTTGCAAAAAAGTCTGAAACTAAGTATCTCTAGCTATGATTAATTTATTTTTTCTCTATGGAATTGTTGCAGCTTTTATCTCGTGCCACAGCTCTGCCTCAAGACAACACATCTGATGCAACTATTAACCAATAAGGATCATGCCACCAAACAATCCAAGAAGTGAAACACAACTCTCTGTAAAACAGCACTTGGGAATGGGACTGTCAAATATTGAAGAACGATAACCCTGCATGTACACATCCTGCCATCCAACACTTCCTCACCTGAGCACATAAAGCTGTGTGGAGGCAGACAATTTTGTGTGCTTCCTGATTTGTGTTGATGTTTGGTCACTGCCTCTGCCTCCTATCTGCTCCTCACCAAATCTCAAACCAAAAGGAAGCAAAGGAGTAAAAAAGGAAAGTGTCTCTGCAGCCTTAGATTATTCTACAATGAACAAACTAACACAACAGCATAGTACTGTAATTTAGAAGTACATTTCGACAGTGTGCTGGAATTCCACAAGCAAAGAGGCTTGACACAGCGAGGTCGGCGTCGAGTGTGAGGTTTAGTTGGTTGATCTAAGCTTCTGGCCATAGCCTGGAGATCTCTCTGACCTGTGATGTCACTCTAACTTGAAAACCAATTCAGTTTATTTTCTGCTTCGAATTAGATGCAAACTACTACTTTCATTCAGAAGAGCGATGTTGCATTTTGACCCGGCTGTGCAAAGGAGTCTTTTGTCTCAGTGTGAGGTTAACCACACAGGCAGGTAGGGAAGACTTTGCAATCACGCTGGTGGTGAACAGTTCAGCACCCACGTGATCATGCACCTGGCTCCATCATGGGCCTGTTGGTCAGGACTCCAGGCGGCACTGGGACCAATTTTACCAAAAGTGCCCCTGGATGATCTTGAGCTGCCTGATTACAGTCTGCTGGAGGGCAGATTAAAATTCCTTCCCCCATCACACTATTCCCACACTCCGCAGGCTTCTGATGCAGCCAGACACAGTCTGCACATCTGGCCTCTAATCGGACAATCCCAGAAATAGACAAACAATTGTGCAGAAATCCTGAGAGAAAGAGGGGTATGCAGATGCCACATGGCAAAGGGATCTACAGCATACCAGATAATCCCTAACTTACACACAAATACAGATGAGCATGTTTGTGTGTGGGTGTGTGTGGATAGTTTACGTCTGTTCACTCTGCTAAGCACAATAGTCTACACCCCCCCCCCCCCCCCCCAGCATTGGCGGACTTCACGAGCTCAACAGAAGTGCATATGTGCAGTTAAAAAAGAATCCCCGTTAGAAGAGACGTCACATACAGTCACAGTAACGGTCAGAAGATCCCTGTTGGGGAGGAGAGCATGAACTGGCACATGGAAAAGAGAATAAACATTATCAAA